>NW_026057578.1:657895-777012 GCF_023721935.1 Panthera uncia | reverse complement strand
CGCCGCCTCGCCCCGCCCCCGTTAACCCCCGCGACGCCGCGCCGGCCGCGGGAGGGGAGGGGGGAGGGGACCCGGCTGCTCCAGGCGTCTGGCCGCCCCGGGCCGCCTGGCCCCGCTCCCGCGGCCCGGTGTGCCCTGACGAGGGAATCCGGCCCCCTGGTCGTTCCCTGGCCAGACAAGCGCCTGGCCCCAGTCGGATTCTTACCAGCTGGGCCCCTGGAATGGACGCCTGGGAGCAGGACGGAGGGACGCCCAGGACGGAGAGACAGGCACCGGCTCTTGCCGGACCCTCCGTGAAGGCCCAGCCCACTAGGAACTTATGCTCTTGGCCTCTAGGTGGGCCAGGCATGAAGACCCCTTAGACGCAGGTCCCCTGAGTGTACAGGGAGGCATCTGGAGACACTTCCCAAGAGGTTACCTGAACTGGGCTTTGGAGGAGTCCTGAAGGGAGGCAGCAGGGGAAAGGCGAGGAGGGTTTGCAGAGGCCCCTGCAGCAGGAAGAGGGCCAAAGGTGGTCAGAGACGTGAGACCTGAGACACTTGCCCCTGGGGGGCCTGGGCTTTCTAAGGCAGACCCCAGAAAGGGCCCGCGGCAGGGGGGTGGCCGGTGGGCCCCAGGGCAAGACACAGGCCGGAGGCCAATGGGGAAACGGATGCCACAGTCCAGGAGGGAAGGTTCTGGACACCAGATGGCACGGAGTCCTCCTGAGGGCAGTTGGCAGAGGTTGCCTCCTACAGCCAGGGAGCCAGGGTGTCCTGGGGGGGAGGGGTCTTTCTAGAACCTGCTTCTGGGAAGCCAAAGGACCCATGCTTCAGCCACTTAGAGGCCCCGGTGCACTCCATGCTGACAGTCCTCACCGTGTCCCCCCCGGAGCCTCCCTCTGTCCCCCGTGGGTGGTGTTGGCCGCAGGTGCCTCTCCCGACTGCAACCAGCCTCTCCCCACATTTGCCCGGCACCGAGGGGTCCACTGAGAAAGGCCCTGTGCTGAACCACCCTCACCAGTTACTAGGCTCACAAGCCAGCACGCTCTACCGCACCGGGTCCGCTGTGTCGTTTGCCCCTTTCTTTCTCTTTTTTTTTTTTTAACATTTTTATTTATTTTTGAGACAGGGAGAGACAGAACATGAACAGGGGAGGATCAGAGAGAGGGAGACACAGAATCTGAAACAGGCTGCAGGCTCTGAGCTGTCAGCACAGAGCCCGACGCGGGGCTCGAACTCACGGACCGCGAGATCATGACCTGAGCCGAAGTCGGCCGCTTAACCGACTGAGCCACCCAGGCGCCCCTGCCCCTTTCTTTCTATAGCTTTCTATATTCAGCGGAAAACAGAATGGTCAATGCAGGCACAGTGCTCATTTGTAAGTCATCTAGAATGTTGGGGATGGAGTGCCACTTAGGCCCCACATACACCTGTGCACACAGGTGTGTCCCAGGGACCACACTCTTGACCCCTACCTCCCTGCCCCTCGCTCATTAGCTACGACCAGCCAGCATGTCCCCAAATGGCTGCAGTTTTCTTGAGTATGTGTACCATCGCTGAGGTCAAGCGCAGGAAGGGGGACCCACCTGGTCACTTCAAGGGGAAGACAATGGCCTAGATCGCAAAAGGAAAGAAGCTGCCGAGACTGGCCCTGCTGCTCAGACTCTGAGCAGCCCTCGTTCCCCCTCATCCTGTTAAGAGGAAGCCCTGGTTTGTGACGTGCCACGTATGCTGGGCATGGCCTTTCCTCGGGGAGCCCCTTGTCAGGGTTCGATGTGAGAGTGAAGTGGATCCGTGGTTAGGGTCGTTTCGCAGAGGATGAAGCAGCGACTCCCAGGTATCGTTTTTGCAGACGCATGAGCATCGAGTGGGAGCAAAGTCTGTGCCGTCTGGCGTCCAGGACAAGACGTGGGTCTAAGCGTCTACCTTAGAAAGGTGTTTGGTGCTGTTACACCCTGGACACAGGCGAACCACATCTTTAAACGCTATTTCTACTGTTGCATGACATCGTTTGATAGCGGTGAGACCCCAGACCCCTCCTTGGACGCTAGGTGTCTGCTTTACTCATCACCTGCAAGCATTTTTTTAAAAAGGTGTTCCTAGTATTTCTGTTTGTCCAAGTTGTTCACCCATACCCCACCGCGTGCGCACAGACTTCTCTCCTCCGTGACGGTTCCCACCAGGTGACCCGACGTTGTTCCCTGTTGTAGGTGGACTCGGTGAAGCTGACCTGGAGACATCGGTTCCCAGCCTACATCACCAACTTGGTCTCCATTGTCTTGGTTGTAAGTTCCGGAAGGCTAAGGCGGGAGAGATCAGGGAGGCCCACAGGGAGAGTTGTGTGCTCGCCGAGACCAGAGTCAGGCGTCAACGTGACATTCGTTCTCATCCCAGAGTGTAGGGTGCCCCGAAGGTGGGAGGGGACCAGGATTCCGCAGAGACCCCAAGGGGACCCACATGCCCCAGGTTGCCTTCACAGTCCCCTGGGGGAGGCCCCTGCAGCAGGAGCACCGACAGCCAGGCTGGAGGGGAGGCTGCCGGGGACGCGCAAGCCCGCTGTTCTCTTGCACACGCAGCTTTGCCTCGACCCTCAGGGGCTGTGGCGCGTGAAGCCCACCTCAAGGCGTGAAGATCTTTGCTTCCTCTGTTTAGGATGTCCTTTCAGTGAGCTGGCTCATTGAACATGTATGCTTTCAGTGTTGTGCCATGTACAAGGATTGCATTGTCGGCAACCTGGTCAACAGTGCCCTCCACCCCTGCAGCCCAGGGAAGCAGTTCGTTGAAAATGCTAAGTTGGGGTGAATTCCATACAAGAGACAGGAATTTCATTTATTTAAAAATAGATGGGAAAGACTTTCAGGCTCAAGCCATCTTTGCCAAAACTGCACTGTGGGATCCAGAAAAGAGAAGTGGAAAAATCCAGATGCACACAGCACCCAGCTCGGGTCTGGAGGGACCTTTCACCAGGACGCAGGCGGGAGACTGTGCTGTGCGCTGTCTTTTCAGCACCTCCAGCTCCGGTCACTCCCCCCAGAACCTAGGGCCTAGCACCCTGCTCCTGGCTCTCCTCTCGGTTCCTCCTTCTGTCCCCACATCACTGGCTACACCAAGCAGCCAAGATCGGACTCCTGAGCTGAGAAACGAACATTGGCCACCGTTGCCATCTTACGGAAGGACAGCTCTGAGTTCTCACAAGTCCCCACCTGCCCCCAAAGCGCTCTTGCATGTTCCCTTCCGATCAGGGACTCACCACACGGGGCTGTGACCCCACTTCCCAGCCTGGCACCCCTGCCTTTGTGTGTGTCCTGCCATGTCCCCCAGAGACCGGCACAGGGTCCACAATGTGTGGACGGTACATATCACAGCTGCCGCTAGTGCAGGCCAAATCAAAGCACATCTGGATGATACCCTCCGTGGAGAAGCTACATGGTGACTCTTCCCACAGTGGTCAGGACAGGGAGTGGGCTTGGCATTTCCTGGAATGCAGTCCTGGGAAGTCACGACCCTGGTCTCACAGACAACACGGGACGGCGGGTCCAGAAGACATCAGAGTGCAGGGGAAGTGAGTCTAGAAGGAACAGGCTTCCACTGGCTGCTTGTCCTGGCCGAGGGAGGTCAGCGGTGAGGCTGCACTGGCCCTTCCGTGGTAGAGTAGGGGCTGCTCTGTCACCCTGCCTGTGGGGGCCCTTCTAGTACAGCCCCAGCCTGATGCTCTGTTGACAGACAAGATATTTATGCCCAGGTGTCTGGAGACACTTGAGTTCCGTGGGCCAGTGACCATGGGGACACTGGGGACAGACATTGAAAATCAGACTTCCGTGTACCCACCCGCCTCCTCCCAGTAGAGGAGGACCAAGCTCCTTCCCCAATCACGGTGCCTTCAGGAAAACAGATGATCCTGGCGGAGGCCCAGAGAGGACACTCCACCAGGCCAAGAAACAAGACTTAATTTGGGGAAATGAGAAGAGACAGGCTCTCAATCTCATAACCTGGGTCAGAGCTGTTGTCTTAATTCTGTAATTTGGACAACAGGAAGTGCCTACCCGACAGAAAGTCCCAGCCCTCCCCTCCGGGGAATTTTCCATCATTAGGAGGAGGAAGGGCTGAATTTATCCAGTTCATGGGGGAGCAGGACAATAAGGAAAAGATTCAATACGAAAGCATTGATTTTTTTTGAAACATCTCACACTAAAGTCAATGGAAATTTAACGTATAGGTTTTTTTTCAAGGATCAGAGCCCCCAGAAAGCTTCCCCAGCCCCCAGCAGAACAGCTAATCATATGAGGGCTGATTGGTATTTATCAGCCACAGGCCCTTCCTTGCACCAGGAGCCTGTGGTCGCCTGTGACAGTGGAAATGGGCTGGGGAGTGGAGGTGGATCTGGACAAGGTTCTGGGCCTTCAAGGGAACCCCCTGCTCGTGGCCCCACGCCCTCCCACCCCCTTGCCCCCCTCTCCAGGAGGGAACACGGAACACACAGGGTGGCGGTTGGGAGGGGTAACCCCTGGCCTGACCTCTGCCGCAGCTGCCGGCACAGGGAGGTCTCTGGGCATCTTCTCTGGGAGGCCCTGCTTACGGGTCTTCCCTGAAGTGGACCCCCGCCCTTCTTCTCAGTTCTGGTTCCCCAGAGTGGTAGGAAGCTGTGTCACGTGTTTGCTGCCTCCTGTTCATCTCCCCACTGGACAGGCAGTACACATACTCACAGCCCCCTGCACACACCCACAGCCCAGCGCATACACTCACAGCCCCCTGCACACACTCACAGCCCCCTGCACACACTCACAGCCCACAGAAGCTGTTCATCAACATTCTGTGAATGGCAGTCACTTTGTTCTAGGGCTGGACATCGCTTGGAGCCTCGAGCCAGGATGTGCCCTTGATGACTGCAGCCTGGGGCTTGCGTGGCTCAGGGGCTGCTGGGGTAGACCATGGAGGACATGGGCAGCTGGAGCTCAACGCCATGGAGACTGGCTCCCTGCCATCAGAGTGGTCAGCTCCCCCACACACAGGCTATCAGCATCTGGGCCCTGGCTGCCCGCCCACTGCTGGCCTGGGCTCATTCGAGTGCCCTGCCTGCTTGGCCAGATGTCCAGTAGGCTTTAGACAGAGCCATCTAACCTGGGGCAGAACCCATGGGCTGTCAGAGGCCTTCACCCACCCCTTCACCCAGCACAAGGTCACCACCAAGCCAAGCTAGGAAGAAGGGACGAAAAGGCTGGACTCTCCAGCCAGCAGACCGGCGACACGTCAGCCCAGACAGAGCTGGAGTCCTTGGCCAGCACCAAGGGCTCTGCTGGGGTGGCCCCTGATGACCCACTCTGCCAGCAGCACCAGGCTGCGCCCCAACACCAGGCTGCGTCCCATAGCATCACGGAGGCAGGGTGTTGTTGCTGCAGAGGGCAGCACTGAGATGGCCCGGTGAGCTCATCTGAGCCCTGAGACCTTGGGCAGACCAGGTAAGCGAGCTGGCAGGGCCCTGGCTCCCTCACTGGTCAGGCGGAGAGAAATGGCTCCCACCTGGTGGGGCTGCGGGGGCACTGAATGGAGCAGAGCAGCACAGTGCCCTGAGCAGCGTCGGCTGAGTGGTGTCCGGGGTCTGTGGGGGGGGGGGGGGCAGGAGGTGCCCCAGCAGCCCCGGTTCCCCACTTGGAGGCTCCCTCTCCCCTCATTTCTTACAGACCTCCACACACAGGCTGCAGTTGAAGAAAGTGCTCCATCCTTCCTCCCAGCTCAGGTGTGCTGACCCCATCCCTTCCTGACGTCCTACCCACAGAGATGAGATCCATCAGGCCAGTCGCTGTCCCCTAGGGGTGGTCTCTCTCCCCTAGGGGTGGTCTCGTTCCCCGGACACACCTTTGTCTAACATGCCTGGGGCAGGTGTTACTGGCCCCTCCTACAAGGCACAGAAAAGCCCTCCCACCGCCGCAACAGAGAATTATCTACCCCCGGATGTCAATAGTGCTGAGGTCAAGACACCATGATTTAGGTTAACAAGGTCTTCTCTTAAAATGCAAATATTTCTGGTAAGTTAACCATCCACACCTTAGCATAAAATAGTGCAAATACGTGGATTTTTCTCCCTAAGGCTCCTAACAATACCCAAGCCAAGCGATGAGCATTTTCATGGGAAAGGAGGCAGGAATCTGGGAGGGGTTGGAAAGGAGGGCGCCGCGCCAAGGGCTTTGGGCAGGCGAGCATCTGTGTGAGGGTCCACACAGGTCGGGCTCATCATCAGCTCGTGGTCAGAGCGTAACACAGTAGCCCCGCACCTTCCCCGATGCTTTTTTCTAGCTTGATGACAAAACACCGCGACTCTCTCCCCATCACAGAACAATGGAGTCTTTGCAGTTTCATAGTTCGGAGGCTTAATTTACATGTGTGACTTTGGGCAAGTTGCTGAACCTCTCTGTACCACAGTTCCTCAGCCTGTAAATGGGGCCTAATAACAGTACATACATCACAGGGTTGTTACGACAGTGAGATGAGTTAAGGTTTGTAAGGCATTTAGACCGTGCCTGGCACGAGGGAGACTTCTATAAGCATCAAAGGAAACACAAATGAATCCACCCCAGGGCCGGCTCTGAGTGCATTGAACTTACAACGTGTACTGCCTTCCTCCACCAAGATGAAGACCGTGGGTGTCGGGAGACACACAGAGTGAAGACAGGGAGGAGAGAGGGCACCCAAGGCACCCAACGTCCCGGGAGCACCCCCACCCCAGCAGAGACGGCCGCAGCCTTCCGGGAAAGCTGGGGGACACGGGAGAGCCATTTTACCCAGACGGCAGCCCTAAGGGTGCAGACAGCTGCTGTGCGGGCCCCACCCGCTCTGGGGAGCAAGAGGTTTGCTCAAAGGCCAGGAGGTGAACGGAGACATTTTACAGCCCCCCACCACGGGACCCCTCTGCTCCACCTCCCCTCCCTCCGCGTGCCCCCGGCTCCCCGTTTGGTTCAGCGCTGCCCTACACCGTGCAGGCAGCTGAGCCCTGGAACCCAGGGGCCCCGGCCCGCCTGACAGGCGCAGTTTCAAGTGGCGGCTGGCAGTCGCCAGATCCCGGGGTGGGCTCTCCGGGCCAGGCGCCCCACCAGGGCCATCGGGCACTGTGCGCCAGCCCACAGCCCCCAAGCCCCCTCCTGGGAGCCTGGGGGAACAAAGCTCCCCTTCCAACCAGAGCTGCCAGCATCGACCCCTCGGAGTATCTTCAGGGCCACAGCCCAGAGACTGACTGGCACTCGCCCTCACTGACCCCCTCCGGGCCCACCCACTCTGCCCAAGGTGGACACAGGATAAGGAGAACCCAGATGCCGTCACCTCCCCCAACCCTGGCTTTGGCCCCCACTCAGACCCAGTCCGGGCCCAGACCCTGCTGTGATGAGGCTGATTGGGCCTCCTTGCCGGCCGCCGCCACGGCCCGACTCCCGGCCCACGAGCCCGTGTCTGGGCTGGTCTTGACTCGAGGCCCCCTCCACCCTCTTTCACCTCCTCCCCCGCTGACCCCCACGGTGAGACACCGGGAGCAGCACGTGAGGCCAGGAAAGGAGCCGGCACCCTGAATCTCCTACTGACACCGTGCTCCGCTCCCACGGACTCACCCCAGCGGCGTTGGGAGCAACTGAGACATCGTACCCCTGACGGCGCGCCCGCCCCCGCTAGCTTCTCCCCGCAGGGCTATGGGACAGAGAGGACTGCCGGCAAGGCCTGGACCCGGCCTCGCACAGATGCCTCCCAGGAGCTCAGCTCTGACTCTGCAGCCTGCCAGCGGCACAGGAAGGGCCGGGACACGCGCTCGTGCGTGCACGCACATCACCTACACCCTCAGGCACTTGCACACACACGTGCGCACGCACACCGCACCAGCTCCCGAGGGCTCCGCGACGCCCACCGAGTTCTCCCCACACCCCACGGAGCCACACACGGATGCGCAGAGTTCCACATCCGGGTCACGCACAGGAACGCAGAGCCCACACTGGGAACGCGCCAGGGGCACTCCCGTGGTCCCAGTCTGAGCCACACCAGGGCACCCAGGAGGGGACTCACCCACGGCCACCCACAAGACGGTGGCTCTCTTGTGAGGAACCCCAAAATCCCATTGTTGGGTCTGAAACTGCTGCTCGGACCCAAAACTGTCACTGCCAGGGCTACCCTGGACCCCGGGGGACGGTGAGAACACGCTTTCTGCTTTGAGGGGAGGGCGCCAGGAGCCCCGGGCAGACAAGGGCAGGAGACAGATCAGATCTGGCCAGCTCAGCAGGACCCCACAGACTCATGAATTTTTCAGAGGCACCCAAAGTGAAGAGCGAAGCTGCCAGTGGGGTCCCGGGGGTCCTGCTTTAAATTATTCACAGCCGAGCAAGGGTGGTAGCATCTGGCCCCAAGGCCCCGACTTCAGGTGTAGCCTCCCTGAGCCCAGGCCGGAGCCAGCCCTGTGGCCGGCAGGCAGGGCACCTCCCTGGGCCTCCACATCTTCCTCGGCAGCCCAGGCACACGAGCCCTTTGTGAGTGCCACTCCGTGTCCCCGGCTTGGTCCCCCAGGCCTGAGGTTGTGGCTCCCCCACCCCGGGCGGCACCGTAGGGCTGTGGTGCCCACCCTCCCCCACCCACAACCCCGCCCAGCTGCCCAGGGGGCTCCTCAAGCTGACACCCTACCCCCCAAGCCCGGTGGACCCTGCCCCTTGCCCTGCTCGGCAGCCCCTGCTTGCGGTAGGAAAGGGCCCCCCCGCCACTGGGGCAAAGGAGGGCCCCCCAGCTCCCTCCACACCCCAAGCCTGCACCCCCACCTGACTCCTGCAGGCCACCGCCACGGCCCCAGCGGCCACTCCGGAGCTGGACAGCAGCAGAGACAGGAGGGGAGACCGCCGGCCGCACCTGCGAGCACGCACTTAGTGCCGCTCATTCAAACACCTCTGTCCCTGGCACCTTGCCACCTGCAATGCTACTGAGACCAGGGGCTGTCAAAGTTTGGTCCGGGCCCCTCAGGTCCCAAGAACCTTCTAGAAGGCCCTAGAGGTCGAAACTGCTTCCGTAGTCCTACCAAGACCTTGTCTCTGTCACTACTGTTCTCTCTTATATGTGGAGTTTTCCGGAGGCCGTGACGTGTGATGACGCCACACGTTTGTCACTGTGTGACGGGGTGAGAACCGAGGGCCAGAGTGTCACACGAGAGGCTGTGCGAGTCCCCCCACCCCAGCCCTCCCCTGTGACAGGGGCTCATCTCCCTGCAGTGTCTCAAGCCCGAGGTGTGGCCAGTGCCCACCGGACCCCAGAAACCCACCTTCCGAGTGTGGGCGGCTCCAGGAACAGCCTGGGCACTTCCCGCCGTCCTGCTGGCAGAGTGCTGGAGGCAGGGGAGCCCCCTTGCTGGACCCTGGGGAAAATCCCGGGGAGGCGTGCTGCCCCTGTGGAGGCCCAGAGCCACCGCACCCCGCCGGGCTGAGGCCCCGGGTTTCTGCCTCCTCCAGCCGCGATCCCCTGCCCGTCCCGTGGGCCATACGCTGAGCCTGGTACCAGGCAGGGGTGCTTCAAGGCCCGGAGCCCTGCCAGGCTCCAGATCCGGGCGCTTGGACCTTCCTGGGCCTGCCTCCATCACCTCACCCGGGGCCAGCAGAGGGGCTGTGAGCACAGACCTCTGGTGGGCAGGACCTGACCTCGTCCCACCTGAAGTGTCTAGGTGACCAGGACTCCCAGAGGGAGCCAGGTGGCGACAGCTTGGGACAGGAGGTCAGGGACCACTACAGACCATGAAGTGCTTTCACCCCAGTGGGGCTTTCTTTCACTCGTACCCTGTCCCCGGCTCACAGCTTTCTTCGACTTGACAGCCTCCTGGAGCAGACAGATTGCAGGGTCAGCGGGTCCCCCACCGGTGGCGGTAGCCTGCATCAGGAGGCACCTGGTCTCCCAAGGTCGCAGACAAAACAGACAGTCCAGTTTGAATCTCAGATAAAGAACAAGGACTTTTCTGGTGTGAATACTGCATACGACATATTAAAGAATTATCCACCGTTTATCTGAAATCCAAATTTGACTGGGTTTCCTGTGTCTGTGTTTTCCTGCTCAGGCCATCTCCCTTGGCGGCCTCCACAGATCAACCCAGACCCTTCCCATGTGGTTTTGCCCCACCAGTGCCACTGCCCGGGACACAGACTGGGAACCGCACTCTGCCTGGCTACTCGGCCCTTCCTTCTCATCACACGCTGTTCATGCGCCTGCCTGAGACCCATGCTCACTTTGGGACAGGTGGGGACACACAGCGGCCCCTCCGCGGCCCATCTCTCCTGGCTGGCAGCCTCATCCAGTGTGGTGGCCTGCCTGTGCCCCCGCAGGTTTCCCAATCCCTGGAACCTTGATGGGGCCTGTGAGGCCAGAAAGGGTCCTGCGGAAGTGACTAAATCCTGGATCTCAAGATGAGGAGACTAGCCCGGATTATCATGTAAGCCAACTACATGCATCCTTATAAGAGGAGACGGAGAGAGATCTGACATACAGAAGGGATGCCACGTGACCATGGGGCAGACATTGGAGGGATGCAGCCACAAGCCAAGCCACTTTTGGAGCCACCAGAAGCTGCGAGAGGTGAGGAACAGACCCTCCCTTAGAGCCTCTGGGGCAAACACAGCCCTGCCAAGGCCTGAATTTTGTCCCACTGGTGGTGACTTTGGCCGGTAAGAGAGGACACCTCTGTCATTTTAAGCCACCAGTTTGAGGTGATTTGTTGCAGTGACCCTAGGAGACTCACGTGGTTGACCTGCTGCCCACCCTGGAGGGGAAGCCCCCAGCAACGGAGTCTGCACTGTGAGCCTGGGTGACCCAGCTGCCCATCCCCACCCCCACCCCGAGCTCCTTCTGCAACACCAACACCGGGCACAGGCTGGGACTGCTTTCCTGGAGCAGGGATGGGGGAGCAGGGGTGGGCCTGCCATCCCCCCCCCCCCCCCCCGCCACCCCCAACCTTGATGACCAAAGTCAGGGCTTTCTCTAGGGTTTTGCGCGGCTAGAGCTCCTGGGCGAGGGGAGGGCTCAGCTCCTGGGCGAGGGGAGGGCTCAGCTGAGGAGCCGGGAGCGGGATGTAGGTGGTGGTGCCCCTCCAGCCACAGGTGACTGGCTGGGGAGGGGAGTGAGACGCGGGGGCCAGTGTGCCTGACAATCACTGGTGGGGGAGGAGCCCTCAGCTCTCAGAGACCCTCAAAACAGTCAGCCCCCTTCTGTGGATCCGAAGTGACTGATTGTGCTGGATGCCCCCAGGAGGGCATTCCAAAACTCGCCCCCCTCCGTAGCCAGCCAGACCAGCTGCACTGCGGATCGGGCCTCCAGTACTGGGCCACAGCGTGTGTGGGGACCCCCGCCCCACCACCCACCCTGGGTAAACGCGGGAGGCCATCTGGGCCGGAAGGAAGGGGCTAGGAGAGAGCGCAGGGCGGCCCCCGCCCACCCCACCCCACCCAGAAGCAGGCGCACACGGCTCTGGGGTCGCTCAGTTTATTGGTAAAACGGGCACTGAGCGCGGCGAAGTCTGGGCGCGGAAGCGGGGGCGGCGGGGGCGCTTTTCCTCTTAAAGAACTTCCACTGGACCTTGATGGCGAGCATCCAGTCGCTGACCGAGAGCCTCTTACAAGCGGAGGTGCAGACATGCGCCTGGCGTGGGGGCGGGGCGCCGGGCCGGGGGCGGGGCCGGGGGCGGGGCCGAGGGCGGGGCCGGTACGCGGCGCCGCCGGGGAGGGTCGCGCCGCGGGCGCCCGTGCTTCACTTGCCCGCCTTCTGAGCCTTCTGCGCGGACTTGGTGACCTTGCCGGCGCCGCCGCTCTTCTTTTCCACGTTCTTGATGACGCCCACGGCCACCGTCTGCCGCATGTCGCGCACGGCGAAGCGGCCTGCGGGGAGAGGGCGTGAGGGGTGGGCGAGGGCCGGCCTGGCCCCGCCCCGGCCGGGACACGCCGGGCGCAGGCGCACTCGCGCCCGCTGCTACCTGCCCAGCGGGGCTGCAGGTGGCGCGGTGCGGCCACGGCCCGAGGAGTGTGGGACGCTAGCGCTATCAGGTTCTCGGGTGGCAGGAACGACTGCAGGACCCGCCCCGGGCGTGTGGGGGTCCCAGGACGCGCGGACGCTCTTGGAGCGCGCCTGGCGAGGCACAGCTACGACGAAGCTGGCCGGCAGCCTGCACAAGGCAGCTCTCGCATAGAGGCCGGTGGGTTATCCCAGGGACGTGTGTGCGGCCAGCCAGCTGCTGTCCAGCTCCGGCAGTCAGCCCTAATGCTGCCACTAGACTGGCTATGGGGCCCGGGGCCTTCATCTACAGAGGACACCATCCCATTGCTGGCCGGCAGGGCTGCTTCATGCATGGGATGGAGGCCGCAGGTCTCCTGCTAAACTCTAAGCGGGGCAAACTGAAGGACCCCCCCCCCCCTGCCAAACCCCCCACCCGGAAGTGGTCCTCTGGCAGCCCGGACCAGCCCCACCCAGGCCGCACCTCCCTCCACCACCTGCCCAGCTCACCGAGAGGTGGGTACTGTGAGAAGCTCTCCACACACATGGGCTTCCCAGGGACCATCTCCACGATGGCTGCGTCACCGGACTTCAGGGCTTTGGGGTTGTCCTCCAGCTTCTTGCCCGAGCGCCGGTCAATCTTCTCCTTCAGCTCGGCAAACTTGCAGGCGATGTGTGCCGTGTGGCAGTCGATGACCGGTGAGTAGCCGGCACTGATCTGCCCTGGGTGGTTCAGGATGATAACCTGGAGGAAGAGGTGCACAAGGGCACAAGGCCGTCAGGCGTGCCCAGAGGGGGTGAGACGGCATCGGAGCGAAGCTTTAGGCCCAGGGGCCCAGGTGCTGGCCGTGGGGAAAGGTCAGGGACCCACACCCCTGACATGGACCCCAGGGTCCTCATCAAGCATTTGGCAAACCACGGGAGAGAAACAGCCAGCAAGTGCACTGCATGAAGGGCCACTGGGCAGGACTCATACTGTCTGCACCGGCCAGAGCTGAGGCAGGGGGATGAGAAAAGCGGACCTCAGTTATTACACTTCGGTTATATGTCAAGGAAGCCAATTTTTACACCTGTTGTCACACGAAGAGGTGATCAAGAGGGTGCCGTGAAAATGTCGAGAAGAGAAGAAAAGAAAAATGTAGAGATGTCTCCGGCAATAAACTACTAAAAACATGTTGAGGACTCAAGCGGGACCTCAGTGAGGTTCAGAGGCCGGGCCCCTCCGGTGTCCGCTCTTCCCGTGAGTGTCCTCAGCCCTGATCCAGCCTCTCCAGGCCTGGGTGGCCTCGTTTGTAAAGCGGGGGTCTACGTTTTCCCAGGCGCCAGGCTAAGGGGCGCCCAGCACCGTGCGATGACAGCCCCACCACCCTTGAGGGAACGGGCCACACCGGCCTCTGCAGCCACGCACCTGGGAAGTGAACTGGGCAGCCTCCTGGGGTGGGTCGGACTTGCTGTCCCCACACACGTTGCCTCGGCGGATGTCCTTGACCGACACGTTCTTCACGTTGAAGCCAACGTTGTCGCCAGGCAGGGCCTCGCTCAGGGCCTCATGGTGCATTTCCACTGACTTCACCTCCGTGGTGATGTTGACGGGTGCAAAGGTCACCACCATGCCCGGCCGAAGGATGCCTGTCTCCACTCGGCCCACGGGCACGGTGCCAATGCCTGGGTGGAGGGAAAGAGGGCTGTGAGGGGTGGGGGAGAGGTGTGGCCACATGAGCAGAGTGCAGAGACTGGGGAGACCCCAGACAAGGCAGACACTGAGGTTCAGACGGAAGTGGAGGCTCCCCTGGCCTGTTCTGTCGGGAACAGAGAGGACTGAACAAGAAAGAACCCCTAGTCGTGCTGGGCAGGAGCAAAGTTGGGGGGGGGAGCATGGGCAGAGGGAGGCCCATCTCGACCGGGGGCGGTACTGTGGGGACCCCTCCCTTCTCTGAGGCCCCTCCTGGCGAGGCAGCAGCAGCAGCACGGGTCAAGGTCATCCACCCAGGACTGCCTGCCTGTCTCGGGGAGCCACCCCCAGAGGGACACTGTGGCACCAGCGCTTCTCATGGATCCGCTGACGCCTGTGTGCCTGCTCAGTGGCTATGTGGGGTCCCCCAGCGTGCGTGCAGGGAGACGCTACTCCCATATCCCTGGCTGTGGTATGACAGACATTGAGGCTGGTGGCTGTTTTCTGTGCGAAGTGAGTGTGACACCCCCATTCTGCACGAGCCCTCTGGCTGGGGGTCTCCACGGTGCTCCTTGTGGGCCTCATGTTTGCTTGTGGTTTCTCTGTCATCTCACGAATAGCATTTCTCATGCCTG
This sequence comes from Panthera uncia, assembly GCF_023721935.1. NCBI lineage: Eukaryota > Metazoa > Chordata > Mammalia > Carnivora > Felidae > Panthera > Panthera uncia. The sequence goes on along the minus strand of NW_026057578.1, from coordinate 762,748 downwards.
GGGTAGGTCATGTCTCCCACAGGACTGGGACGGTCATGGGGGAAGGGGACATGTGAGTTACCCTTATGCCACCAACTCCTGGCACAGGGCTCAGTGCTTACTTGAAGAGAGAAAGACCCTGGACAGATGGATGAACGGGTAAGGGTGGGTAGGTGTGTGGATGGATGGATGGATGGGCAGATAAATGGATAGATGGATGGGAGGGGTGGGTGGATGTCTGGATGGACAGATAGGCAGATGGTTGGGTAGATGGATGGATGGACAGATGAATGTGTGGGGTAAACAGTCGTCTGGATAGAGATGAATGGACGGATGGATGAATGAATGATGGATGGATGGTGGATGGACAGGTGGATGGATGGATGGATGGATGGATGGATGGATGGATGGATGTGTGGATTGATGGGTGGTGGATGGACATATGGATGGACGTGTGGATGGACAGATGGATGGATAGATGGCGTGGATGGATGGGTTGGATGGATGGATGGTGGATGGATGGATGGATGGATGGATGGAGCATGGATGGGAGATGGACAGGTGGATGGACGGCCCCCAGAAAGTGTGCAGCACTGAGGGACAGGCAGATAACTTGGCCTCCAACCCTCCTTGTCAGGGGCCCTGGTCTCAGGAGCTGGGTGTGAGGGGTAGACCCGGCCAGGGTGGGCTGGGCCAGCTGCCTGAGGTGGAGCGGCGTGTGTCAAGCACTGAACCATCACTCACCGCCGATCTTGTACACGTCCTGCAGTGGCAGGCGCAGGGGCTTATCTGTGGGGCGTGTAGGGGGCAGGATGGTGTCCAGGGCCTCCAGCAGGGACACGCCGCTGGCGTTCCCCTCCTTACGCTCCACTTTCCAGCCCTTGAACCACGGCATCTGGACAGGAAGAAGGTGTCGTTGGAGGCAGAGACCGCCTCCACCTGCCCCGCCCTGCCCCACAGCCCCAGGGCCTCCCCAGGACTTTCCAGAAATCCCGGTGGAGGCATGTGACCTGAGAGGGCCTGGGGAGCAGGGGAGCACGGGACTCACCGCTACCTAATGGCCAACGGTTCACCCTAAGCCTGTTCATGCCATCGAGACGCTGCGCAGCCTTGCACCATCCCCAGCCCCGGGCCACACTCCCAACATCACAGAAGCCTTGGGAAAGCAGGTCTGGCGAAAAAAGAGCGGGGCCCCTTCCCCAGCCCAGACTGCTCACACCGCACTCAGACGGAGGCGGGTTCTGGCACCCCTGAATAAGCATCCAACATGGAGCCCAGCCCAGCTCAGCCCCTCTTTCTGGCAGCCCTCAGATCCCTGGGCAGGGCCGGCACCGGAGCGGGAGCGGCCAGAGTCCGGCCAGCGGCCAGGCTAGAGGCAGAGGGTCCAGCCTCGGCCCCCAACTGCTATGCCACCTGTCTCCAGGCACGGCTGACCCGGCATGGCCCAGGGCTTCTCCTGCCTGGAGCCCCCCGACCCACTGGCCACAGGCAGGGAGAAGGGGAGGGGGCCGGAAGTGCTGCCCAGTCCACTCCCAGGGGCTGTGTCCTCCCGGCACCACAGATCAACAGACGGCTCCCTGAGCAGCAGGTCAGGAGCGGGAAGTTCAGGGCTAGGGTGTTCTGTCGGCCCTGCCAGGAGGGTGGGGAGTGGCGGCTCACTGGTTGCTCGGTGACATCCTGGGCGGGACCCACCACATGCGAGCATGCAGCCTAGCGGGTCGGGGGCAGGGTCCCCGGCTTCGGCCCAGGGCCCCCTCCACGCCCGCCCAGCTCAGTGTGGGTGGCTGCAGCACTGGCTGGACCAAATGGCCACCCTTCTAGGCCAGCGCCGTCCTCTGCCTTCACCGCGTCCAGGCCCTTGTTCTCACGTTCTGAAAACCACTTCGGGCCCCACCTCGTCACCTCCCGCTGAGTCAGAGTCCCTGAGATGCCGGCTGCGGGAGCCAGAAACTTCCCAGCTGGCCAGGGGAGAGCAGGGCCTCGGCCCTTCCCAGAGCCCAGCCCGCTCCACACCCCGGGGAGACGACAACCAACCCCATAAGGGCAGAGCCTCCTGCGACAGAGCGCTTGGGCCTAGGCCGTGGCGGCCGCTGCTCCCACACTGCCTGCCCAGAGCCGGTACCCCTGGCCAGAGAAGGGGCCTCTGCTGGCCTCATGGGCACAGCGCCTAGGCCCCGAGGAGGCGGCGGCCCGCCAGGCAGACACCCACGGGGCCAGGTGCCCAGGGTCATGCAGGTTAAGGGAACACAGCGGGGCTGAGGGGAGCCTACGGACAGGCCTTCTGACCCAGTGCCCTGGGCTCCCGGGCAGGGTTCCGAGCGGCCCCGTCCCCCCCAGCCCAGCCCCGGGCAACTCACGTTGGGGGAGGGCTCCAGCATGTTGTCGCCGTGCCAGCCGGAGATGGGCACGAAGGGCACAGTGGCGGGGTTGTAGCCGATCTTCTTGATGTAGGCGCTGACCTCCTTGACAATCTCGTCGTAGCGCTTCTCGCTGTAGGCGGGCTCCGTGGAGTCCATCTTGTTGACCCCCACGATGAGCTGCTTCACGCCCAGCGTGTAGGCCAGCAGCGCGTGCTCACGGGTCTGCCCATTCTTGGAGATGCCCGCCTCGAACTCGCCCACTCCTGCAGCCACTATGAGCACCGCGCAGTCCGCCTGCCGGGCAGGTCAGGTGCAGTGAGCCCCGGGCCCCGCCTCGCACCGGGCCCCGCCAGACAGGTGCCCCGGGACGGGCCCTCGGGGTCTGGGCCTTAGGGGCAGCAGCAGGGGCTCGTCCGTCCGTGTGAATGGCCTGACAGTGTCTGGGTCTGTCTGTCTGCAAAGGCGGCCCTGACAGTGGCCAGCGGTCCTTGTGGGCACCTCTGCCTAGCTGAGATGATGGGGCCCTTAGTCAGCTCTGTGGGGGACTCTGTCCAGGTGTGATGAGGTTATCTCTCTCTCCCTCTCCTCTCCCTCTCTCTCCTTGTGCCCTGGCAAGGGAGCAGAGGAAACCCAGCTACCCCTCAAGGCTCCCGGGCCCCCAGGTGTGTACTGTACGGGTGCCCCCTCGGCCCCCTGCAGCCCTGCCCACCTGGGACGTGCCAGTGATCATGTTCTTGATGAAGTCGCGGTGGCCGGGGGCATCGATGATGGTGATGTAGTACTTGGTGGTCTCGAACTTCCAGAGGGAGATGTCGATGGTGATGCCGCGCTCCCGCTCCGCCTTCAGTTTGTCCAGCACCCAGGCGTACTTGAAGGAGCCCTTCCCCATCTGGGGGGAGCGGGGGGGGATGGTTCAGGGAGGGGCTTGGGACTCAGCCCCTGGACCACGGCAGCATGTCACAGCGGAGAGACCTGGGTGACAGCCTCCCTCGCTCCCCACTGGAACCCCAGGACCCCGATCCCATCTCCGGAGTGAGGGAGTCAGATGCAAGGACCTCTGAGGGACACCTCGACCTCAGCCCTGCCATCCTGTGTCCCCAGGTCTGGCCTTTGCCACCTCGATGCTTGCCATCTGAATGTCCACCAGTAGGTGGCGCAAGGGCCTGGGAGTCAGGCCTGCGGAGAAGCCCCCAGGCGATTTAAACCCCTCCCCTGGCTGGGGGCTCCCCTTTATCTGAAGCTGGCGACCCCCGCACCCACAGCCGCACCCGCAGGCGCAGATCGCGGCGTCAGCCACAGGCCTGCAACACCACTGTCGAGGTGTCAAGCCCAAAATCCCTCTGTGATTTTTTTTAAGACAAAAAATAAAAAGGAAATCGGATGAGGTTGCATGGCAGGGCCGGGCTTTCCAGCTCTTTCTACAGACAGCCAAGGCTTCCTAGTAGCTCTGAGGCCCCTCCTCCCCTTCCTCGCCCCACCTGCAAACACCTGTGCCCAGCCCAGCGAGGCCCCCGTGCCGGGCCCAGAGCTGTGGTTACTGCCGCCCAGCTGGGCTGATGTGAGGCTGCCCGGCCAGGAGGGCCGCCCTGCCAGGACCCAGATGGGACCCAGCTAGACCTGAATCAGACATCCTGCGAACACCCACGGCCTCCCCCCAGCGCCAAACCCGCAGGGAAGGAGGGAGTGACGCAGCGTTTGGGCCCAGGCGCGGAGGGAGGCGGCCCGCACCCCCACACACACACACACACTCCGAGCGAGGTCAGCCCAGGCCAGCAACTGACTCCTCCTGGGCCCTGGCCCCCACCCCTCTGTCATCCAGGAGAGGACCCTTACAGCCCCCCACACGGGGGCTTCTCCCAGAGCCCAGGGGTGGGGGCAGGGATCGCAAAGAGCGGACCCCCACTCCGTGACCACTTCCCACTCGGGGGTCTCTGCCACTTGAGAGAAAGCTCAGTCACCGGGGCCCCTCTCATCCTCACCAGGCAACCAGGACCCCCCCCCCCCAAAGAGTGCCGCCCTGGACAAGCAGCCCTCCCCAGCCCAGCATGAGAAAGTGGAGCTGACAGGCTGGGGCCGGTGCCCATCAGTGAGCTATTAATAGCCACCCTGAGTCGTGGCCCAGCCCCGGGACAAGTGAGGGCAGCAGTGCCTGCAGCCCCAGCACTCGGCCCTGGGGACACGGGAACCCCACCCGTTCCAGGTTCTCAAGTCCAGTGTGGCAGAGAGTTCCGGAGCCTGCTGTGGCAGGGGGGGCAGCAGAAATGCTGCGTCCAGGCCACCTCCCCTGCCCCAGGGGCAGAGCCAGCGGGCCACCCCTCCCCCGCCAACACCAAGCACATCCTCAGAAGGAGGCAACCCCCCCCCCCCCCCCCCCCCCCGTGCCACTCCACCTGGACTCTCTCAGATATTTGTCCCCCACGCGGCTTCCTTTAGGGCTCACGCCCTCGTGCCCTGGAGGAGATCAGCTGTGCCTGGAGTCAGGGACGCGCCAGCCCGGCCTCCAAGGCGGGAAGCTGTCCCCTCAGTGTGGCGAAAAAGACAGGGGCCCCCAGGCTCACCTCCGCTGCCTCCTTCTCAAACTTCTCGATGGTCCTCTTGTCGATGCCTCCGCACTTGTAGATGAGGTGGCCCGTCGTGGTGGACTTGCCAGAGTCCACGTGGCCTATGACCACGATGTTGATGTGGGTCTTCTCCTTGCCCATTCTGCCCGGGGTGGGGGGAGGGGCCGGACCGAGCTGGAGCGCTGTGGCTCAGGATGAGGGGGCTGTCGGGCAGTGATTCTGTGGGGTGGGGTGGGGTGGGGGACAGGCCACGGAGAGCCTCAGACGGAGGCCAGCAGAGACACTGCCCTGCCCAGGTTGCCAGCACACCCCCACCCCTGCCCACGCACCTGGCCCCGAGGCAGGGGCCGCATTCCCACATTTAGTAGGGAGGGAAGACCACCCCCCAGCCTGGGCCTGGCCCTTTCGGGTCAAGTGGCAAGCCCCAGCAGTCCAATCTGCAGTAAATATCGGGGTGCTGTGCCCACAGGGCACCCCCATGAAGGAGGCTAACCCCCCCGAAGGGGGGGGGAGGAGCGCCAAGCTGGGCGAGCCCCATGACCAGCCAGGAGCCCGGTGATGAGTCACCCTGCCCCGGCTCTCCGGGGCTCTGTCCCTGATGCTTCTCCCCTACCAGGAGTCCCGGGCCCACTGCTGTGCCCCACCCCCACCAGCGTAGCTGTCGCCTGGTGGAGAGAGGGTCAGTGCTCCCCACTCCTCTCCTCCAGCAGAGAGGGAGCCATCTTCCCCTCATCCCTGCCAGGCAGGCTGGCACCAGGGGAGACAGGCTGGGCCAGAGCTCCGACAAGGCGGTGGTGCCCAGACAGGGGGCCTAGAATAGCTTGGGCCCTCCCCGGACCCGGGCAGGGGGCAGACAGTAGGGCAAGGGAGTGGGGTGCCGGCTCTGAAAGAGGAGAGAAGAATCTGGCCCCGCAGCCAAGCTCAGCAAGAGCCAGACAGAGATGCCTGCAGCCTGGTGGGGGCAGGGGGGCACCCCCTCCCCCTCTCCCTCTGGTCAGAACCCAGGTCACAGCCCCTGCCCCATCCTGGAGGTCAGTGAAGAAATCTGGGCAGCCCGGGAGGGGACAGGTGCCTGGGGGAGGGAAACAGTGCACCCTAGGGTGCAGACACCAAGCGGACACCCCTAGGCCCACCCGGTGGGGGCAGGGTGGTGAGTGCCTCCGGGCTCTCACTGCCTCCCCCTCCGCGGGCGTCTCCAGCAGCCCCCAGCAAGGACGACCCTGCCCCAACCCCGCAGGGCCCCAGCCGGTTCCAAGGTCACGGCAGCAGGGCGATCGCCACCGCCCAGAAGACCGCTCCGCTCCCCCGCCGCCACCGCCACCACCGGATAAACAAGCGCCACCGCGGTGCCCCCACCCCAGCCCCTGTCGCCCGAGGGGACCGAACCCTGGTGCCGGTCCGGGCGCGTGGGATGGCTGGCCGAAGCCCGGGGCGAGCCGCGCAGCCTGGCCAGGCGCCTCCCTGGCCCCTCTCTGCCTCCAGGTCCGGTCCCCCGAGAGAGGGCCCTCTGCGGAAAGCTGGGGATGGAGCCGGAGACCCGGAGGCCGAGCGTCCTTACCCAGAGCCGAGATCTCAGCCAGAGGGACTAGCAGCGCCGGCGCGGCGGTTTTATCTCTCCGGGAGGGGGTCCACCTATTGACGGAGCGGGCGCAATGCACCGCGCCCCTGCAGTACGGCAATGCGGTACCGGCGGGGGAGGGGGGCGGGCGGGGCCGGGGCGGGGACGCGAGGGATGCGGGGATGCGGGGACGGCGGACGCGCGCGGGCGCGGCAGGGACGCGACAGAAAGATGCGGCGAGGGAGCGAGCGACAAAGGCGCGGACGCACCCGGAGGGAGTGCAGGCAGGGAGGCGCGGAGAGAAGAGAGGGGGGCAGGGGGAGGGAGACGGAGAGGAGGGAGGCGACGGGAGAGAAACAGCCAGAGATGGAGGGCAGATGAAGCAGAGCCCGAGTGGCCAGGCTCTGGCGCTCCTGGAGAGAGCGAGACGGCACTGCAGATGCCGAGGGAGGTCTCCGGCCAGGGGTCAGCCCCAGGTACCGGAAAACACAGGTGGGGCCAGGGTAGCAGCAGGTAAGGCCTCTGCCAGGAGGGGGCAGGGACTGAGGTCAGGGGACTGAGGTCAGGGACTGAGGCCTGGCCTGGCCCTCCACGTGGTTGGTGCCCGCGGAACTAACAAGCCTCCGTTCTGCCTCCTCAGTGTGGCCTCTGCGGAATGGGTCCTTCCCCCGAGACCCTGGAGTCTGCTTGCTTCCAGGCCCCTGTGCCCGGGTGTCTGCCACGTGGCCTCACCCTGGCGTGCCCCCAGTCCGGCCCCATGGGACAGACTGAAAATACTGTGTCCAGGGTCGCCTCAGTTCGGCAGAGTGACCTGAGGCCCGAGGCGATCCACCTCCACCACCGTCCCTGCGAGGCTTCTGGAAAGGACTGTTTAACACCCTGGGCCTCTCTCCACGCAGGGAGCACTCCAGGTCTGTTCCCAGAGCCCACCGGTGCCTCCTGGGCTGCCCTGGTGTGCACGACGGGCAGGAGCCCCCAGGGAAGCAGAGTCCCAGGCCACAGATGGGGGACCTCTGAGGGTCCTGGGCAGACCAGGGCGATGGCCAAAATGGGTTTTCAGGGGAGGGACGGGGAAGCGATGTGTTGTGTGAAAACCAAGCGTACAGGCCTCTCCGCCGTTGGCACCTCTCCCCGTGGCCTCGTCTGCCATCGTCCGGCCACCGCTCCTGTCTTATTCTTCTTAGTGACTGCAGGGTCTTTAGAAATGTGTGTTGAGTGGGTGAGAGCAGAGGCTTGGTGCCCAGCTCCTTGCACGGGGGCAGTGGCTGAGAGAGCCCTCAGAGATGGGACCCTCAGAGGTCGGGGGGGGGGGGGGGGGGGGGGCGGCACAGGGGGGGGGGGGGGGGCAAGCAGGTCTCCCCTGCTCAGGGAGAGGTCTCTGAGAGAGGGACAGGCTGTCCCATTGGGCTGTGAGGACGGGGGGCCCTGCCCCACAGGACCGAGGTCTGCACCCACAGACAGACGGACTCCTGGCCCTTTCAGGCAGGGAGGGGCTCACAGATGACTCTGGGCACCTCCAAGTGCTGCTGATACTATCACGCAGGAGCCAGGAATTAAAAATAAACTCCTGGCAAGAAACGGAGACCCACCCCACCCCACCCCCCCAGCTGCCCTCTATATTTAATGCGTCCCTCCCGCCTGAAGGTTAGCAGGGGTCTGGGAGACATCGGGATTGGCTGAAGCTGGGATGGGCCAAACCAAGGCTGAGGGAGGCCCAGGCCCCTGGAGACGCCCACCCCCATTCCCCCAGAGGGACCACCAGCGCCCAGGACCCCGGGCTGCCTGCAGACCGCTCCCCGTCAACAGGTCTGGACTGCGCACCTACTCTGGGCTTACCCACAGCCGTCAGCCTGGTGGGGACGGAATCACATTGGGACACCCCTGCCAGGGGCAGGCCGGTGCCGGGAGGTGCTGCTCAGGGGAGCAGCCGCTGCCGGTGGGATGCAGCATCCTCCCTGAAGGCCCTACACGCTGACCCCGAGGGGTCTCAGGTGGTTTCTCCAAGGTGCCTCTGTGTCCCCAGGATGCGCCCCGTGCACCTGCAGCGGGGCAGCCTGCAGGGCCCTGGGAGGCTGGGCGAGGTGGCGACACTCAAGCTCTCTTGGACGGTGAGACTGCATAATGAGACACCGACAGTGCTGAACAAGCCCGTACGACTGCAGAGTCCCCAAACTAACTAACACCTCCTCGCCGTCGCATAGCATTTAATAACTACAGGTCACTGAACAGAACCGAACACCAAATACTAAATAACCCATCTCCAGGCCTTGTGAGTTCATCAAGTGCTGGGTGGGCCTACCAGGCGGCAGGGCACCCACTGACCAAGAGTCAGCTGGGCACAGACAGACAAGCCACAGTACCCAAGGTCACACAGCAAGGAGAGCGGAACCTGCCGGCAGCTTGGAAGGCCTGAGTCCGGCCAGTGTCACTCCTGGACAGAGGCCAGCCGGTTCCCGCTTGCGCTCCTCCCCTCCTCCCAGGTCAGGCTTGCCACGCCTCCCCCTCCAACTCCCCCCAACCCCCCCTCCCAAATCCGAGCCTCTAGTCACAACGGCCCCCAGAGCAGCCAAGGGGGTGGTTAGGGCGGGGGAGGGGGAGCAAAGAAGGGGCCACCGCCTCACGGCACACCTTCTGTCCCCTCCGGTGGCCCCCAGCTACCCCCAGCGGGAAGCTGTTTGGGGAGACACAGACAGCCCCCACTTTGACGGGCTGAGGTTTCATGAGCCCGTGGAAAGAAGACCCAGCTAAAATTAACCGTTATCAAGCTGTCAGCCTGGAAATAAACCCTCCTCCTATTGGCTGCTGGTGATGTCACTGCTGGGTTAATAATAACCTGCGAATGCATAACTGACCAGCTGGGCATGTGCCTTCCTGCGGGGCCAAGGCCAGTGGTCACCCTGGGAGCTGCTGCCCGGGCAGTGACTTGGGGGCAGGATGGGGGTCAGGGCTGAGCACACCCTCCAGCCTTGGGGTGTCTCAGAATGACCTCAACTCCTGGCCTCGGGCCACAGGCTCCTGTCTGTCCCCAGGACTTCCGGTGTTCACCCTCACGTGCGGGGTCAGTCACATCTCATCTCCCAGCCTCCCTGGGCAGCAGGACCCTGGACGGCCTTGGGGTCAAGGTCCTCCCTCCCCCAGCTCCCCAGGCTGGACAACCAGGGAACTGAGCTGCCCATGAGTCCGCACATTAGGTGGTGTCCATGGAGGAGGAACTGTCGGCTGCTGAACTCCCCACGGAAAAGCGAGATCGTGGCCCCAAATCAGAGAAGTAGGGGCCAGAGGGGGCGGCGGGCGGGGCCTGGGGGCCCAGCCGCCTGGTGGCAGGGCTGGGGCGGGGCTGGAGGGGGGGTGGCGGGCCGGCCGCTTGCGCCCCAATTAGACCCAAGGCTAGGCAGGGGCCCCACCGAACGTCCAGCCCTGTGATCGGTCCCTGGGCCGAGTGGAACGGGGTGCGGGGCGTGACTTACTAGACAATCTAGGCCCCCAAACGGTCCACCTTAAGAAACCCAGCGTGCCTGGAGGGTGGGAAGCCCCAAGGAGGGGGACGCAGCCCCTCAGGGAAGGGAAGGTCAGCGGCAGGGGACTGCCCTACCCGCCACCAGCCACCAGCACTTGGGGCCGCTGGTCCCCCAGCAACACAGCGGGGCGCTGTTGCCATGGCGAAGGAGCAGCGCTCCACCCAGAGCCTGGGTTAGTGTCATCAGTGCTTGGGAGGGCAGCTTCCTGCCGCCACCAGAGCTCCACCCCTGCCCTGCCCAAGCCCAGCGCCACCACCAGGGAAGGGGTCTGGCGAGCTTTGCCCTCTGAGCCCCCCAGAGTCCGGGGCTCCAGCTTAGCACCAGGAGGGGGGGGGGCCCAGCCCCCCCCATGTGGTCCATGGCAGGCTGGGGGGCCACTGGAGAGCCCAGGGGATGGGTCAGCCTCTCTGGCCAAGAAGGGGCCTCCCCTATGGTGGGGCCCAGAGACGGAGGGAGCCCCTGGGGAGGGTCTACAGACCCACTGCCCACTCCTCAGGTGCTGCAGGGAGAGGCCACAGTGCTCAGTTCAAGGAGGAGTGTCTCCAGGCAGACAACCCTGGGGATCCTGAGGCTCCTTAGCAACTCTGGGCCCATGTTTTCACCTCGTAGGTAGAGCAAACCCTCGGCAGGGCAATTGGGAATAACCTGCCTCCAGAGCAGGAGGCCTCGTGGGTGTCTTAGGGTGACTGGCGCAGGAGGCTGTTGGCGGCCTCCATCAATGGTGGAGGTCCAGAGCCTCCCCTGCCCCAGGGGAGACCTCCTCCCTACTGGCAAGACTGAGGAAGCTGGTCTTTGGTTAGAGAAAAGGTTGGGGGGTGGGTGCGGGGACTGTCCTTGGAAATACTTAGAGAAAAGTGCACAAATGACAAATGTACCTGGCCACCCAGATCAAGAAACAGAACACTCCCTCGTGCCCTCAGAGGTGACCACTGTCCTGACTTCCTAGACCGTGCATCATGCTGTCTACTCTCAGACTTCACATACATACACGGTCTACACGGTAGTTGTTTCTTCTCACTGCCGTACGGGGTTCCGCGTTCAGTGTCGCTCTACGATAAGGTTGCCGTGTGCCGCTGTGTGTGAACTTGTGCGAGGACACCGCGGGGATGGGGTTCGGAGCCACAGGTGTGCGCCGTCATCTGTTCACCGCCTCTTGGCTCTAAACTCCTGCTTCAAAACCTGCTCTGTGATGACGGACAGAATTACTTGAAGCATTTCTGCTTTACGGTGAGCAGATCGTTCCATAGGGCAGGCACTGAAGGATAAATTCACCGCTGAGAGAAAATTGATTGCTCGCTGGCTTTTTTCCTTGCTGGTATGAGGAAATTCTCCTATTTCTTTGCACATCTAGTAATTTTTGGTTGAATACTGAACGTTCTGTAAAGACTCTGGATTCTGTTATCTTCCTCTGGAGACTGTGGGTTCTTATTTTAGTGGCCATTCAATCGCTGGGCCTGTATGGGCTTGTTTTCATGCTTTTTGGTGTTGATTTGTGGAACACCCAACATAACTTCCCTCAGATTGATAAGATTCAACTTTCAGTCTTGGTCCCCCAGCCTTTCATGAGGCTCAGCTTTAACTTTTCTTAGATGGTCCTAGAGTAGACATTACTGTAGGTGGGTACTCTTCTCTCTCTCTCTCTCAATGTTTATTTATTTTGGAGAGAGAAAGAGTGTGAGTGGGGGAGGGGCAGAGAGAGAGGGAGACATGGAATCCAAAGCAGGCTCCGGGCTCTGAGCTCTCAGCACAGAGCCTGACACGGGGCTTGAACCCACAAACCGTGAGATCATGACCTGAGCCAAAGTTGACTGAGCCACCCAGGCACCCCATCTCTCTATTTTTTTTTAATTTTATTTATTTAAGTAATCTCTACCCCCAACATAGGGCCCAAACTCATGACCATGAGATCAAGAGTTGTGTGCTCCTCTGACTGAGCCAGCCCGGTGCCCCTGTAGTCTTATCTCTTAAAGAAATAAGTCAGAAGGTCTCTCCACCCCAGCCAGGTCCAGATACCAGTGGTGCCCAGCATTGGATGTCTGCTGATATTCTGGCTCTGATCTCAACTCACCCCCCCTCCCCAGGATTCATGCCCTGGAGTAACTTCTTCCCCTTGAGGGCAGAAAGAGCCTGTGGCTTGCATCCAGCCAACAGAACATGACAGAGGGGGTGAGCTATAACTCCCTTACTTGGCCTACGTTATTTAAGACCCTGTCTCGGCAGACAGACCGGAACGAGGGATTCTCCTCCTGGCCTTGAATAAGAGAACTACCAAGATGCGAGAAGGCCTGTAAGGGGCCACAGGTCAAGGAACCCCTAAGAGCTGTGAGTGGCCTCCAGCTGTCCAGCCAAAGAAAGCAGCCATGTGACCTTAGAAGAGGACCGTGAGCTTCGTAAGGAAACTGATGGCTTGGTGGCACCCTTCTGAAGCCCTGAGCAGAGGACCCAGTAAGCCGTGCCTGGACTCCTGACCCAGGGAGCTGGGTGTGCACAATAAACACATGTTTTGTAAAGCCACTAACCTGTGATCGTTTGTTATGCAGCAATAGATAACTAGTACACTAGGACACAGACCGTAGTGTCTGCTCTCCGTGAGCCCCCCACGCTCCCCCAGCCAGAAGGCACAGACCCGAGCTGCTCCCCGCGCTTCAGCCGGCCTGCGCCCCAGCCTCAGCCTGAGCCCACTTGGATGACCCTGCAAGTGTGGGTCTGCTGAACCCACCTCCCTCCACCCGCAGCCCTACTCCCTGGGCCCCCCACCGCCTGGGGCGGCTGCCGCAATTGGGTCTAGCTCCACGCTTCCTCATGGACACAGGGCTGGCCTGCCACCTGCCACTTCACCGTGGCCGGAAGCAGTAGATTCCACACATGTACATTTTTTATTCTGAAATCATTGCAAACTTAGAGAAATGTTGCAAGAGTAGGTGCCCCCAGCGTCGGGCGCCCTTCGCCGGCACCCTATTGTCAATGCCTGCCCATCTGCGTTCTCATTCTCTGTGTGTGTCCATGCAATTCTGTGTGTGTGTCCATGCAATCCTCTCTGTGTGCGTCTATGCAATTCTCCGTGTGTGTGTCTATGCATATTCTTTTTTTCAAGCCACTTGCGAAGGGGCTGTGTAAATCATTGCCCTCAGCACTCGACTGCGTCCTTCCAATTGGCACAACACTTCAGTCTTCAAGCCCTGTTCCGATGGCGCCAGCCACCCCGGCAGCTTTTCCCAGTCTGGGACCAAATGCTGGTTTCCCAAGTCACATGTCCCGATCTCCTCTAATTGGAAATAGTTCCTCTGTCATTTGTGTCTTTTATGACACTGACATTTTTTAAGAGTTGAGGCCAGTTGCTTTGAAGAGTTCCGTCTTCTGGAGCTTCTGATGTTTCTGCACAAATGAGTTCAAGTTTTATTTTTCTGGTGGGAATCCCCGCCGAGCAACACGTATTCCCCCAACGCATCCGAAGGGGAGGTGCCTCACATCAGTTAGTTCCCTGACGGGGACGTCACCCCCGACGACCCAGTGACGGTGGTGGCCACTAGCTTTGCCTGTAGCAAAGTTTTATTTTCCCCTCGTAAGTATGAGCTAATTAATGAGGATGCACCTTGGATTCTGTAGATATCCTGTTCCTCATCGATATCCTCTTTCAACCCAACACTCATTGATGATTCTTACCTGAATCCATTTTTACTATGGTGGCTGTGCTTTTTGAATTATTTTTTGTTTTTATCTTTTAAGTTGTCACACAGAAAAGGGACTCTCTGGGGAATACACAGTTGGATGAATGTTAGCACACGCACAGATGACTGTAGCCACGTTGATCAGGACACAGACTGTCCCATCCCCAAAACTCTCCTCCACGCTCTCGCTTTATGCTTAGATGGTCCTCTTGCCCCGGCGGCCGCTGAGCTGTTCTCCATTACTGTGGCGTCGTCTTGGGAGCGTCATGTGAACGGAAGCTTACACCATGTCCCTTTTGGGGCGGGTTTCTTTCCCTTAGCATAACACCTTGGAGATTCATCCAGGCCGCTGTGTCGCAACCTTTTGTTCCTTTTTATCGATGGATAATATTCCATATACAGCGAAAACACAAGTTATCTACCCGCTTCTCCCCTGAATCACATTTGAGTTGTCTCCAGTTGGGGCAGTCATGAATAAAGCTGCCGTCGACATTTGCACGCAAGTTTTTGTGTGAACACATCTGGGTTCCTCTCGGGCAAATGCCAGGAGTAGGGGCTGCTGGGTCGTGTGACAGGTGTCTGTTTAACCTGTTAAGAAACTGCCAAACTAGGGGCGCCTGGGGGGCTCAGTCGGTTAAGTGTCCAACTTCGGCTCAGGTCGTGATCTCATGGTGTGTGGGTTCGAGCCCCGTTACAGGATCTGAGCTGTCAGCCCAGAGCCCGGAGCCTGCTTCAGATTCAGTGTCTCCCTCTCTCTGCCCCTCCCCAGAGCTCATGCTCTGTCGCTCAGCAATAAATAAATGTTAAAAGAATTTTTTTAAATCTTTGTTAGATATTTGATTTGCAAATATTTCCTCCCCACCGGTGGCTTCTCTTTTTGTACTTGTATCCACAGCACAAAATTTTCCATTTTGATAAAGTCCAGTTCGTCAATGTTTTTCTTACACAGATCATGCTTTTCATGCTTTTGACATAGGCTAACCCCAGATCACAAAGATTTTCTCCCATACTTTCCTCCAAAGCCGTGAAGTTCTATGTGTCCCACCTGGAGACATTACCTGTTTTTGAGTTAATTTTCATAGAAGGTGTGGGATTTAGGTCAAGTGTTACTTTTCTTGCATAAGGATGTACAGTTCTCCCAGTACCGCCTATTGAAAAAATTATACTTTCTCTGTCGAATTGCTTTCACATCTTCTCAAAACACCGTTGGGCATGTGTGTGGGAGGGCTGTTTCCGGACGCTCTTCTGTCACAGTGATTTATGTCCGTGTCTTTGCCAAGGCCATGCTGACCTGATTACTATAGTCTTATAGCAACTGCCAGACTCAAGCAGCATGTGGAAAGCATGGTCTCTTCAACAAGTAGCACTGTGATAACTGGATAAATACACACGAAAGAATGAATTTGGACCCCTACCTCGTGCCATATACAAAAATTAATTCAAAATGGATCAAAAGCCCGAAAAAACTATACAACTGTTAGAAGAAAACACAGGTGTAAATCTTCATGACCTTGGATTTGGCAGTGGTTTCTAAGATGTGGCACCAAATACATGGGCAACAAAAGAAACAATAAGTAAACCGGACTTGAAAATGTTTAGCTTCTGTGCAAAAAAAGGACACTATTAAGACGGTGAAAATGCAACCTACAGAATGGGAGAAAATATTTACAGATCATGTTGGATAAGGGTCCAGTGTGCGGAATATATAAGGAACTCTTACAACTCAATTTAAAAATGGGTGGCAGGGGGAGGGGCACCTGGGTGGCTCAGTCAGTCAAGTGTCCCTCTTCAGCTCAGGTCACGATCTCATGGTTGTTGAGTTCGAGCCCCGCGTCGGGCTCTGTGCTGACAGGTCAGAGCCTGGAGCCTGCTTCGGATTCCATGTCTCCCTCTCTCTCTGCCCCTCTCCTGCTCACATCCTGTCTCTCTCTCTCTCCCTCTCTCTCAAAAATAAATAAATAAACTTTTAAAAAATGGGCAAGTGTATGAATATACATTTATCCAAAGGAGATCTGCAGATGGTCGATGGGCACACGAAAAGATACTGAACATTATTAGGCACTGTGAACCTATATAACAGATCATCAAAATACATGAACCCAAACTGACATAACTGAAGGGAGAAACAGGCATTCCTACAACAATTGTTGGAGACATCGGTACCCCACTGTCCATAACAACCAAACAATCAGATGGAAGGTAAGGAAACAGGACTTAACATGATGAACCAAGCAGGTCTAAGACACACACACAGAGCACGCATCAGCAGGACACGGGGCGGTCTCCAGCAGAGAGCTGACGACAGGCCCCAGGCTGCATCTTGCTGCATTTTAAAAGATAGATCCACAAAATATCTCCTTGAACCACAATAGGATGAAGTAGAAAATCTACAGGTTTGTAGAAACTAAACAACACACTCTGGAAGAAGAAACCACTAGGAAACTCCGAAGATACTCGGAGAGGAGAGAAAAGGAAAACATAAGGTATCAGAACATAAGAGACTCGGCTAAAATACCGGAAGGAGGACGTTTATGGCGATAAACACATGTGAAAACACAAGAAAGGTCTCGTGTCGACAATGTAACGTTCAGACTTAGGGAACTAGGAGGAGGAGAACAAGTTAAACCAGAGGAAATAAAGACGGGAGGGAGCCCCCGTCACAGCCAGACAGGAGATGCTGACACCAAAGTCCCAGGGACAAAGGGCCGAGAGGTGGCCGCCGGGAGACAGGACACGGGACGGGGGTCAGTGGGGACAGAGTCGCAGCTTCAGCGGATGAATCCGCCGCGGATGCAGGTGGCTCTGAGGCCGCACAACATCGGGAGCACATTTAACGCCACTGAACCGCACACTGAAAATGGCTGAGGTGGTAAATGTTGTTACGCGTATTTTACCACAATAGACGTTGTTTTGAGAAGAAGAAAGTACTGATCCGTGCTGCAGTGTGGATGAACCTGGACAGCACTAGGCTGAGGGAAAGAAGCCAGACACCGATTCCACGGAGACAGACACAGATTGGTGGTTCCCGGGGCTGGGGGAGGGACTGCTTGCTGGGCACAAGGTTTCCTTTTGGGGAGATGAAAATGCTTTGGAACTAGACAGAGGTGATGGCTGCACAACATTGCGAACGTGCGAAAATGCGCGCTCTAAAATGGTGACGTCCGTGTTCTGGGAACTTAGAACTTACCCTCCATGAAAGGATCTGGGTACCGCGATCTTTCCTTGTTCTTAGGCTTCAAACATGTTGCGGTTAGTGTAGCTTATTTGTCTTTTCACACCAACTCTAGGACCTGCTTGTCTGTTTTCACTTGCATGGCCCTAGGTCTGTGTATCAGTTCGGAGGAAGCTGGTCTTCGCTGTGTTGAGTCTCCGTTTACTTAGGTCTGGCTTGACATCTTCCTTTGGCATTTCACTTTGGGCACACACGTCTTGCTAGGTTTATACTTAAGTGCTTCACGGACAGAGGGTAACTATTAAAAATGGTATGTTTTAGGGGCGCCTGGATGGCTCAGTCGTTTGAGTGTCAGGCTCCTGATTTTGGCCCAGGTCATGATCCTAGGGTCATGGGATTGAGCCCCGCATCAGGCTCTGCCCTGAGAGCGTGGAGCCTGCTTGGGATTCTCTCTCCCTCTCTCTGCCCCTCCGCCACTCACACACACACGCTCTCTCTCTCTCTCTCTCTCTCAAAATGGGTTAATAAACTTTAATTTTTTTTTAATGTTTTTATTTATTTTTGAGACAGAGAGACAGCATGAACGGGGGAGGGGCAGAGAGAGAGGGAGACAGAATCGGAAACAGGCTCCAGGCTCTGAGCCATCAGCGCAGAGCCCGACGCGGGGCTCGAACTCACGGACCGCGAGATCGTGACCTGGGCTGAAGTCGGACGCTTAACCGACTGAGCCACCCAGGCGCCCCAATAAACTTTAAAAAAATAAAAATAAAAAAATGTCTGCTTCCAGTTGTAAATTGCCAGCGTGTCACAATATGGCTGACCCCGCCTCGTGCCGGTCACATTTGCTCTATCCGCTTGGTGTACTTTCCGTGACCACAGAGCATCATGTTGTCGGTGAGCAGGGATAGTTGTATTTCTCAGTCTCAACCCATACCCTTTGTGTTTCTTTTCCTTGCCTAGCGTACCGGCCAAGACTCCCAGGAGGTGTGGAGGAGTTGTAGCGAGAGTGGACGTCCTTGCCTCATCCCAGTCCTGGACGGGGGGTGCAGACCTTCTCCAACGTGTGCAATGCTGAACGTGCTTGGCACGAGTTCTTCGCCAGTGCTCTGTATTAGATTGAAAACCTTTCTGATCCTCGTTTCCGAGCTGTCGTCACGGACGGATGCTGGGTCCGCAGCACACGGTATGAATGCTCCCAGTTGCTGGTAACAGGTGCTTTCGAGCCTGAGTCCGATCATCCAGCATCTGGGCCTCCCAGGCCTGTTTATTGTTTCCCACACCAGTTGAGATTTTCCTGGGGCTTTCATGCCAAGTAATTTTGGGTTTTGTCCTGAAACTCAGAATTCTTGATGAATGAACTCTTTTCAGTTTGTTGTGTGCCTTGAGCACTAAAACGGTTGTTTCTGACAGTTTTCCCAGGTGTATAGTCGCATTCTGGGGAGAACATTTGTTGACCTCCTCACCCCTTCACGCCCGAAATCTGTAATGTCTTTCATTACTCAATTCATCCTTTCATCAACTGTATCTATTGAATGTCTACTACATGGCCGATTCTTTCTTAGCCATTGGGCGCACGACGGACACAAACTCTCTTCCTGTAGATTTTGTTTAACCAACAAGTAAACAAATTAGGCTATTCCCAGCAGTGAAAAGCACTGTTAATAAAGATCATGTCTAACTTTCACCACTACGTGCTCAGTGCTGGTCTAAGCGTTTACATCTTACAGGCAGGAAAACGGGAACAGCGGTGGGGCTTGTGGCCCCCGAGGACATCGTCCGGCCACACAAAGTGCCCCCACATCGTTCACCAAATATCAGTCAGCTGTTTTATTTTCTTCTGCAAATGGTGACTCCACCTACAGAGGTGCCAGTGCGTGTGCCGGAGAAGCCTGCAGAAGCTGCTGCCTGGGGCACCAGGGGCTGGGGCTGGGCTGCTGTGCTCCCGGGGGGACCCTCATTCCCCAGGAGTAGGCTGAGCCCTGAGGGCCCCAGCCCTGGCCTCTGGCTTCGGCACAGGTCTTACCTCAGGGCAAACACCTGCGGCCAGGGTGACAATCCACAGGCTCTCACAGCCTCACAGCAGGGCCGTGCCTGGTGTGCCCACTTGGGGGGAGGCAGAAGGACGCCTCGCCCGCTGCTCCCCACCAGGACGCAGGACATAGCTTCAACCTCCACGCACCTTGAGCCCAGTGTGCGAGGGGTTCTGGGTCCAGGGCCTGTGTACCTCCCTGCCCTGGGGGCTGTGACAGCACGTTCTCAAGCTCTGGGGACTGAGCCTGGGACTGAGCCCTGGGAGAGCAGGGGCTCCCACTCATCCAGCTCTGCACACACAGGCCTTGCACTGCCAGGCACAAAGTAGGCTTCCAGTACTCTCTGGAAGAACAGACAGACGAGCCTCAGCCGGGAAAGCAACGTCAACACCGGCCTCCAGCACCAAGCCCCTCCCAGCAGAGGCTGGGCAGCCCTTCTGTCCCTGGGAGCCCCAAGCTGGCCCCATCCTTCCAGGTGGCCCCCAATCCCAGCTGTCTCTGCTCAGACCCCCTCCCCCCCCCACAGGATGGGTCTGCCCCAGGGATCCCAGCCTGTCCTCCTCCTGCTCACACTGGTGTCTCCCCACCCCCAGGACACTCTCTTTGACCCACCCAGGCCCCCCAGAGTAGCATCAGCTTTTGCCATCCCCCCAACCCCAGCTGCGCCCCTTTTGAGTGACCACCATGCCCAGGATTCAGAGCAGACACCCCACTGCTTCAGAGGCTGTGGCCTGACCTCCAAGCCCCGACCCCATTTTCTGGCCATAAGCGCTGTCCAAGGTCCTCAAACCCTGAAACCACAGTCCTGTTGGAGACGTGTGTGAGACATACCACAAGACAGTCACACACTCAGCCACAGACCACAGGTCTGTGGGTCTTACTAGAATGTTCCTCCCTCCTGGTCAGTACACTGACCAATCTGCCTTACGAGTGACCCTCGGTGGCCCCAGTGGGCCGGCCTGGACCCTCCCCATCCCAGGGTCTACCAGCCTCCCTGCTCTTGCCCGGCAGCACTGAGAGCTGGGTCTCAGGGTGTCCCTGCCGGTCCCTCCCCCCATCTCCACCTTCCTCAGATCTCAGCTTAAACCTGACACCCCCTCTGCTGTCTTCCCTTACCGCATTGGGTCCCCCTGCACTCTGGACTGGCCTTTCCACTCCTGTCCGGCTCAGCCATTTGCTCATACTAGATATTCAACAAACCCACGTACTGAGTACCAGAATGGTGCAAGGTCTGAGTCAGGCCCATCTCTGTGTTCTTGGGGGCATGAGAAACCCCTCCCCAGCATCCCTCCCTCGCTTTCTGTGTCTTTACTGTGAAGAGAGTGCAGGTGCTATTGGCCTCGGTTTCCCCCACAGCACCCAGCACAGAGCTGGCACCCAGCCACCCCAGCCACCTTTGTGGACCACAAAACACCAAATCCAGTCATGCTTCAAGCCTCCTAGGAGCTGCCCCTAGCTTGGGAGGGGGGTCCGGTGCTTCTCAGGGGAGGAAGAGTCAGGCAAAGGCACAGGCACCCCGTGAGTTGGGGGGGTGCACATGGGCCTGGCCCATTCCAGGCCAGCATCAGGGGCTGGCACTGAAGCCCATGGCGGCACCCCAGCACGGACCCCAGACAGCCACTGACCCACTAACCTGACGGAGGGGCTCGAGGTGTGGTGAGTGTGAGGGTGAGGTAGAGGATGACAAATGTCCTTTAACAATTAAATGTGATTCGCACCAAGTCACACCTAGTTTATGATCCAGAATCAGCCTGACGCAGGGACAGGAAACTGGAGACAGTGGGAGTCGACGAGAGGGGAAGGTCGTCGGCTGTGAAGGCGGCTTGGGGTTGTGGTGAAATGAGAGCAAGCTGGCGGGGGCCAGGCTGTCTCCTCCATGCGTGTGGCCTGGTTGACCCCCTGCGTGAGAGCCCCCCCGGAACTGCCAGCAGGGGACTCACCCACGGGGAAGAGAGGGTGAAGGTGGAGAAGGAGTGGGCATTACCCAGACTGAGCTCCTCTTACAGTGCCCTGGGCCACACCGCTGCCCAAGCCACGTCCTGGTCAGAATGTCCGAAGCCTCGACCCCCCACCCAGCCAGATAAAGGGTCACATCCAGGGGCTGCCAGGTCCCTCCCCTCCTGAGGCCTTGACTTCCTGTCTGCTGGGTGAGAAGTTGGACTGAGGTCCAGGAATCCTGGAGGGGTCCTTGCCGGGGTCTGAAGATGGGGAGGGCCTGGCAGAGGCATTATGAGATCTCCCTGGCTTCTCCCTGATGCCCGCAGGGACTTCTCAAGACCCTCCCAACCATCAGGGAAGAGACACCCAGCCAGGGCCTAGAATGCGAAAAGCCAAGTTTGCCTCTCCCTGCAGAGGGAGGTTGGGGCTCGGGGCCTTTGACAAGGAGCTGAGGGGCTGGGGGGAGGGCTGATTTCCACAACAGAAAAGGAAGTTGTCGTCCTGGTTGACCAACCGGGGTGTGGCAAGGCCCCAGACACTTCAGGGAACATTCTGTGGTTGCCCCAAACAGGGGGCCTCTGTTTCCTGCTGGGGGAGACATCCCCAGATGGCAGTTCTTTACCTCCACTCATTCAAATGAGGCCCCCTCCCTGGCCCGCTGCCCTCCCACCCCCACCCTCCCCTGCAAGCTGTGCTCACAAGCAGGGGGATGCTGGCTGAAGCTGGAGGCCTGGGGTGTGGGTCCCAGAGCCACCAGAACTGGGACAGGGACACCCCGGAAGGGCCTCGTCCGCCACAGCCCAGCTGGAGGGCTCCAGGCACCACCCCGAGCCCACGGAGGCAGAGAAGGGAGCTGCTGGGGACCCACATCTGGTTGGAGGGCTGGGCACCAGAGGCCCCAGTCTGTCCTGGGTGACAGTGGGACTGGCTCTGTCCCCAGTGGAGAAGGCTGAAGGAGAAAGGCACTGCAGGGGCTGGGCCTGCGTGGCCACATCCAGCGCCCCCACCGCCTCTGAAGGGCTGGAGAGGTCGAGACAGGTTGGACCACCTGGGGTCCCGGGGTTTCAGGAAGGGTGGACAAGCCTTGCTCTGGGACAGGAGAGAGGGTCTCTTTAGGACAGGGGAGGTGGCGGGACAGGCACTGCTCCGGGACGGGGTAGGGAGGTCATTTAACCATCCCAATCCCAGGCCAGGCCGAGACGGGCTTCCCAGGTGGCCCCAGACTGGACCGACGCCGCAGGTCGGCACTTGCACCCTGGCCAGCCCGCGGGAGCCAGGCCACTAAGGGCGGGGCTCGGACGGACCCAGGGGCGGGCCCAATGGGACTGGAGCGGCCCGGGGCCGAGCTCGGGGCGGGGCCTCGCAGAGGCGGGGGTCGGGAGTGGGGGGTGTGTCTTGGACGAGCGGGGCGGGGCCAGTCTCGGGGCGGGGCCTCGCCTGGCCTCGCCCCCGTGACGCGAGCGCGGAGCCGCTATATAAGCGGGCGCGGCCGCGCGTGCGCACTCCGCGCGCGCTTCGGTCGTGGAGCGGCCTTAGGCGGTCTCGTCTGCAAATGGGCTCCGTGGCCTAGCGTCCCCGTCCCCGCCACCCGTGATCGCGCGCCGAGGCCCGCGAGGGGTCGCCGCCTAGGTGAGGACCCGGGCGGCGCGTGAGTGGGGTCGAGCGATCCGAAGGGGCGCCCCCGTGCGCCACGGCTGGCGGGACAGACAGACTGGCGGACGGAAGGCCGGACGGCCGGGGGCGCGGGCCGGGCTAGGGCCGGACGGGCCGGGCGGGCTGGGCAGGTGCCCGGAGCCCCGGGCCCGCGGCCCCGCGCACAAAGAGCCTTTGTTGCTCCCGCGCGGCCGGTTCGGGCCGGTTGGAGCCGCCCGCGCCCTGCGCGATGAAGGCGGCCGGGAGTTCCGGGCTCGGGCTCCGCCTCCGCTCGGGAAATAAACTCAGCGTGGCGGACTCCGGAGTCTGGGTGGGGGCGGGTACCCGAGTGGGGAACGCCCCTCCCGAGGGCCGGCGGGTGACCAGGGGGGCTCCCCGACCCCTGTGTGCGCAGGCTTCCACCGGCCATAGAAGCGACAGCATGGCAGCCATCCCCTCCAGCGGCTCGCTCGTGGCCACCCACGACTATTACCGGCGTAAGTCAGCGCCCTCGTCCTCTGCCCTACAGGTCCCGTCGGGGCGGGGGGTGGGCCGCTAGAAGCGCTGGCTCTGCCGCTGTGCTGCCAGCCAAGCCAGCTCTTGGCCTGGTGGACAGGGCAGGGGACTCGGGGCCCTGCAGAGCTGACCAGGCCTCTCTTCTCCAGGCCGCCTGGGTTCCACTTCCAGTAACAGCTCCTGCGGAAGTGCGGAGTATCCTGGGGAAGCCATCCCTCACCACCCCGGTGAGCGCAGGGCCACTCCCCTTCGGTGGGCGGCACTATGTGGAGGGATCCCACCAGGAGTAGGCAGGGGCACCACCACCCTACTTTGCCTGTCTCAGGTCTCCCCAAGGCTGACCCAGGTCACTGGTGGGCAAGCTTCTTTTTCGGGAAGTCCACTCTCCCGTTCATGGCTACAGTGTTGGAGTCCCCAGAGCGGTGAGTCCACATTCCTGGGGGCCAGCATGGGAGGTGGGGGCAGGTGGAACCCCCCCTGACCCCAAGCTCTCCCCCAGCTCGGAATCTCCCCAGGCGTCCAGCCGCTCCATCGCCTGCGACCTGGTTCTGGAAGCCGTGAGGAAGCAGCCTGGTGGCCAGCCTGGCAAAGCCAACGCCAGGCCCCAGTCCTGAGCGGCCCGTGCCAGGCTGCAGGAGGCGCTAGGCTCATCAGAGCCCGTCCCCTGCCCTCCCCCCCTCCCCTCTCTCCTCCCCTCCCCTCTTCCCCCCTCTCCTCCCCCCCCCCCCCCATAGACTAGGCGGGCTGCGGCAGAAGCACTTGGGTTCTTTTATATCAAAATAACAAAACACCAAAAAGGAAGTCGAGAGAACCCCTCTCTTTACTATCCAAGCCACACGCAAGCCTTCCCGACACCCTGTAACCGTGTGCCTTGCACCAAGTGGAAAATAAACCGAGCAGCCAGTAGCCCTGATGGTGTGTGTGACCATGTGCCCCCGGGGCCCGTGGGAGAAGCTGATGTTTCTCAACCTCACTTCCTGGCAGAGGTGGAGAGTTGGCCCTGTTCCCTGGGCCTTCCTGGGTTCCCACACTGGGGAGCCACCTCTTGGGTCTGGCCCAGGTTCACAGCGGCAAGCCACCACGGCGAGTGTGGAGCCTTGGCACCTGAGAAGGGGTGGGGGGCCTGGAAGAGCAGGCAGTTCAGAGGTTGGACGAGAAGCTCCGGGGCAGCCACTGGAGTCCTGGGCCTCTGCTTGTGGGTTTAGGGACCGTCAGCTGGAGGGACCTGGTGCCCCTGGAAGGACCTTGGCAAGGGCCCCTGCCCTTGACACCCTGGAGGGCAGTGAGGGGCCGGTACCAGAGCTGTCCCAACTGGTGTGCAGCTCATGGGGCCGGACTGTCTCCCGGAGCCTTCCTGTGAGGGTGTCGTCTCTTCTAGCCTGTTGCAGGACGCGCTCAGGGTAGGGTCCCCCAACTCTGGGGGCGGGGACCCAAAATTAAGACTGAGTCCTAAGTGGTATGGGGGCGTTCCCAAGGGACCTTCCCACCACTGGTGACCCGGCTCTGGACGAACTCCAGCCTTGGGAGGGTGTGGCTGTGTCATCCTCCGCCGGCCTCCATGGGCGGGTGTGATTGGTGGACTGTGTGTCCACACACCTTCAGTGGCCAGCAGGGATTGGCCCGGGTCTGTTGGGCAGGAGGGGGCAGCTTAGGGAGGGCGTGGATGGGGGCTTGGTATGAAGTTAGGGGCCCCACGGGCCACTGAGGGAGCCCAGCCTCCTCTTTGGCCACTCTGCCCCCACTCTGTGCTAGAAACGGCTCAGTCCAATCCAGGGCATCCCACGTAGCTGATGGCCCTCAAGGGCCTCTGTCCCGTCTGCCCTCATCGTGTCCGGGCAGGCTGCAGGGTCGGTGCAGTCTTACCCAGGCCCCCTGTGCTCCCAAAGCCAGTAGTCCGTGCTGAGGCCTGTAGGGGAGGCCTTCATTCCCACCTCACACGGACCCAGGGTGGGGGCAGGTGCCCAGTCTCCTGGCTACAGCGTCCAGATGAGGCCCTCAGGACTCCTGGTGGCGGCTGCTGATGGCCACGGCCCTGGGTAGCAGACCGCAGTGCCCCACCAGCAAATAGCCCGTTTTCACAGAGCACTGAGAAGGCCATGTCCCCCCATATCAGGAGCTGCACACAGGCCAGGTGACCCAGGGTGAGCCCGCCCAAAATCCAGGCCCCTCCTCATGCCCCACCTGGGGGAGCTGCGCCCTGGTCCTGACAGCTGATGGGCTTTGAGTCAGGACCAGGGACAGGTCCACTCCCTTTGGAAAGAAGAGTGGCCAGGCTCCTGGAGGGTTAGAGCTGGCTGTGGAGAGTCCCAGCGCTTTCCAGGAGCTGGTGTCTTTGAAGGAGCAGACAGGAGGAACGGGCAGCCTCAGCCCCCCGACTTCAAGGGGACTGCTTCCCCCGGCCCCGGGGCAGGGTGGGCCCCTGGCTGGAGGATCTCCGTCCCCCAAGCGTTCAGCCCGGTCCTGCGAACTTGTCCACAGCTTCGTCTGCCCGTACCCTTGATCCGAGGTCCAGGGCGGCACCCAGGCCCCCCTTCACAGGGCCTCGTGGCCTCAGAGGCAGCACCAGAAGGGTGTCCCTTTCACAGCGGGTTCTCGTACCTGCTGACACTGGAGAACTTCTCCCGCAGGGCTTTGAAGCAAGGTCTCTGCTCCGGGTCCCTGTTCCAGCACGACAGCATCAGCTTGTACGCAGCGGGTGGGCTCTCGGGGGGACAGGGCATTCGGTAGCCCGAGTCCACCCTCAGGAAGGCCTCGTGGTTGGACATGCCTGTGGCGGGCCGGTAGCAGGGGCTGCAGGGGCTGTCCCCTCACCACCGTCTTCCACCCTCCCGGGGGACCCCGGGCCGCTCTCCTGCGCTCTGCATCCCCTGCACCCTCCTGACGCCGTCTGGAGGCCGCCCCAGGGAGGCAGCCTGGCGCTCTGTGTGGTGCACGCCCCGAGTCCAGGTGGCGGCACCCTCCCACCCTGCCCACGGCTGGGGACGTTGTTGGGGGCCAGTACCTGCATAGGGCATCTGACCCCTGCTGAAAATCTCGTGGAGGAGAATCCCGAAGGACCAGACGTCCGACTTGATGGAGTAAAGCCCTCTTGACAGGGCCTCCGGGGCGGTCCACTTGTAGGGGATGTTGCGGCCGTGGGAAAGGTAGATGTCCTCCTGCGAGCGGAGACGTGCTGGGGCAGGCCACGGGGCAGCCTGCAGGCTCTGGCCCCGCAGCACGGACGCACGTGGGGACGCACGTGGGGAGCTGGGGTTCGCGGTGGGCCAGACTGGGCACTGATGATGGACGGTTGCCACTAGAGGGAGGTGGTGCTGGCACTGGGAGACAGGCAGGCCCTGGGCCACCAGATTCAGGGGCTGGGGGCGGGGGGTGCGCAGGAAGCACTGGGATACACGTGCCCCTCCCAGGTGGCATCCGTGTCCCAGAGGTCGGCCAGCGTGAGCACGAGCAGGGACAGTGCCTGCCACGCTGGAGGCTGCCGGTGTGTTCAAACCATGGGTTCATAGAGACAGCCCGGATGGGCTGGCCACCAAGTGAATGAGGGAAATGCCTTTCTAGAAGTACCCAGCCTCCAGTCAAGGACTACAGCATCAGGATATCAGCCCCTGAGTGGAGGGCCCTGGACTCTGGCCATCGGTGCCCCACCATGCCAGGGGAACTGAGGCAGAACCCACTCGCCCACCGACAGACCCCGCCCTGAGTGGAAGGCCCTGCCACAAGGGGGGTTTCTGGGAAGAGGGAGCCAGAGAGCCAGGCCCAACACTGAAGGAGCCGCAGGGGAGCACAGACTGAAGGGGTCAGGCAGTGGGAGCAAACAAATGAATTCTTGGCTCTCAGGAATTTGGAAACTTAGCTCCGAGGGGGCATGTGATGACCTTAAGGAGTCCCGTTAATTGTCAGAAATGTGTCTGTGTCTGTTTCTGTCTGGAGTCTCAGTGTGCACGTGTCGACCTGGGTCTAACCGTGGAAGGAGGGGACACCGGATGGGGCTGGGGAGGGGGCTCGTTACACCATTTTGTCCACGTTTGTCTTCAGAACCCTCCACGATAAAAGTGTCTTCTGTGGGGGGGACGTTTGCCCTAAGCTCACAAGCCACTCCCACCCTCTCCCCTCGCTGAGCGCTGAACGCAAGACACCATGAAAGAGTGAGCAGGTGCCCCACCCACCCAGGAGCGCCCCACGGGCCCCCCGTGTGGCTTCTCTCTCCTCCGGGGGTCCCCCTGCCCCTCCAGCTCTCAGTCCCCGGAGAGGCCTGCCCACCCCATGAAGGCTGCGCCCCGGGCCTCACCTGGGAGCTGCCGCTACTCCGGCGTCCCGCCCTGTGGCTGCTCAGCCGGCCTCCCTTGAACCCCAGCTCCATGCGCAGAGGGAGTCCTGCGTGCTCCCCGGGCCCTACCTTGATGAGCCTGGCTAGCCCAAAGTCCCCGACTTTGCAGATGTTGTTTTCCCCCACGAGGATGTTCCTGGCGGCCAGGTCCCGGTGGATGTAATTCTGCGATTCAAGGTAGCACATGCCCTCGGCCACCTGCGATGCGAGGTCCACCAGCTCCGAGACGGGCAGGGCTTTCTCGTCAGAGCCTGCAGAGGCCAGGGGAGGCCACGGTCAGAGGGGCAGGGGGCCACGTCCTCCCCTCCACCGGCCCTGTGTGCTGCTGGGACAGAGGGTGGCTGCCCGACTTGAACAGTGCACCTGTCATGGCCCTTCTGGAAGGCCAGATGTGGTCCCCGCGTGTGCCCTTTGCCCCACTCCCCGGTTCCCTTCCTGGGAATCCACACAGAAGTGTCAGTGCAGAGAAGCTCATCACAACGTTATTCACACGACTAAAAACCTCAGAAAGCTTCAACGAGAGGGGACTCGCTAAACAGGCACAGCTCGTGGGTGCGGTAGCGTGCCATCGGTGGGGCCGCCTTCTGGAGAAGGGCTCTTAGCAACGGCGCCCCAGCTAATTGGCAGTGGCCGCGTTCGCTTTGGGTGTTCGATGAGGTCCAGATGACGAGGTCTGTGAGTCCGCGCATGTTGAAGTGTGTGCGTGTCTGTGTGTGTGTGTAGCACATGAGGGCGTCTGTGTACATGCGTGTGCAAGCGTACGTGCCCATTCGGACACCAGAAGAAGGTCAGCACCTTCTAGAAAGAAAAGCCGTAAGAACCAGGCCGGCGTGTCCCCCAGGCTAAGAGGTGGGCCGGCCACGCCTGGCATTTGAACACAATGGTCTCAGTTAATGGTGAATGGAGGGCTGGCCTGTCTAGTCTTCTCTCACTTGACCTGCGGTAAATAGATAAACGGATGGTGCATTTACCACAGGATATTTTAAATCATTTCTTAAGCAGGTAAGGCTGTCAAGGAGCCCCCGGGCTGTCCCGTCCCTGGTACGGGCGCAATTTGGGTTTTCTCTTTCTTTTTTTATTAAAAATTTTTAAATGTTTATTCCTGAGAGAGACAGAGAGTTGAGCAGGGCAGGGGCAGAGAGAGAGAGGGAGACGCAGAATCCGAAGCAGACTCCAGGCTCCGAGCTGTCAGCACAAAGCCCGACGCGGGGCTCGAACCCACAAACCGCGAGATCGTGACCGGAGCCGAAGTCGGACGCTCAACCGACCGAGCCCACGTGGATTTCCTCTTTGTGCAAGTTTCCCATGCCCTCAAGCACATGGCACTTTTATCCCCAGGAAAGGAGCCCCGAGTGCGGCCCCGCGGCCAGCTCACCCCGCAGCAGCTCCAGCAGGGCTCCCCTTGGCATGAGCTCTGTGATGATGTACACGGGGTCCCCCACGGACACCACGGCATACAGCGGCAGAATGTGTTTGTGCCGAAGCTTCTTCATGGCCTGAATCTCCGCCTGGAAGGTGTGCTGGTGCGGGAGGTCATCTGCGGGGGCAGGCGGCCTCCGTGGGTGCGGCCCAGTCCCGGCCTCCTCCCGCCCGCCCACCCGCCCGCCGGCTCGCGGCAGCGGCTCGGGACGCGTGGGCGCCCTCCCCGGGGCGCCCCAGCACCGCACCACAGCGTCCACGTGAAGGCTGTGCCGAACCCACCACCTGCCGGCCACACACCGGGCTCCGCATTGATGCCCTGTCCCCAGCCTGATGTGGAGTGGCTCACCCCCCGGGTGTGTCCCCACGTGCCCCTGCCCCAATTCCTGAAGCGGGGGGTCCAAACCTCTAGTGGGTTCACAGGAGACTTTAGACGAACCCTTTCAGATGTCTAGTGATCTATTTATTTTAATAGCTTTCCATGTACGTTATGAATTTAAAATTGCCTGGGTGCCCGGGGGGCTCAGTCGGTTAAGTGTCCAACTCTTGATTTTGGCTCAGGCCATGATCTTAGGGTTCATGAGTTCGAGCCCCGCATCGGGCTCAGTGCCAACAGCATGGAGCCTGCTTGGGATTCTCTCTCTCTCTCTCTCTCTCTCTCTGCCCGTCCCCACTTGTGCTTGCTGTCTATATCTCTATCAAAATAAATAAAACTAAACTTAAAAAGAAAAGAATTTAAAATTCCCTTTTAAAACAAATGCCTTGAAGGATGCCTGGGTGGCTCGGTCGGTTAAGCGACTGACTTCGGCTCAGGTCAGGATCTCACAGTTCACGAGTTCGAGCCCCAAGTCGGGCTCTGTGCTGGGAGCCTGGAGCCTGCTTCCGATTCTGTGTCTCTCTCTCTCTGCCCCTCCCCTGCTCGCGCACACTCTCACTCTCTCTCTCAAAAATTAATATACATAAAAAATTTTTTTTCATAAAATAAACGCATTTTCGGTAAAAACATGCACATTGAAAGGAAGACGCCACGTGGACACTGTTGGAGACGACGCGTGCGATGCACATACGGCCGCAGGTGGCGCGGGGGATGCTGGGACGCTTGGCCACCCCGCCCGTCCCCAGGGCGCAAGGCCCGAAGTCCCTGCTGGGGCGCCTGGCCTGGGGCCCACTCACCTCGAGCAATCACCTTAATAGCCACTCGGACCTGGTCTTTCCAGAGCCCTTCAAAGACCTCCCCGAAGCAGCCGGACCCCAGCTTCCTGCAGAGTGTGAACTCCTCCCGTGGCATCTCCCAGTCGTCGCAGTGGGGCAGGGGCTTGGGCTCATGCTGGAGGGACAGGCAGGGTGCCGTGCCCATCACCCAGCCCACCCACTCTGACCCCAGGATGGGAGCCCCTGATCTATCCTCGGATTCAGGGCAACGCCCCAGGGCCCAGCACGCAGCCAGGCTTTCCCAGGAACTGCCCTCGTGACCCCAGCCATGTGCTGCAGACACCCTCACCTGCCCACTCTAGGCCGGTGACATCCACCTGAGTGCCAGTCCCACGGAGCTCTTGGCCCCAGGCTCCCACTGCCCCAGAGAGACTCGGGACTGGCAGGAGCACAGGCCTCTCCCTGGCCCAGGGGCAAGGGTGACCCAGCAAAGGAAGGCACGGCCCTGCCCCCACGCCCCGCTCTGTGGGAACACGGCTGGAGACGGCCAGAGTCCCCGGGGCCAGGTGTCCCCGTGCCCCCTCCACCCACGTCAGGAGAGAGGGAGGCGGGCGACGAGTGGGGGCAGCAGGTGCAGGCGACCCTACCTTCCAGCAGGGCACGGTGAGCCGCAGGCCGTGGGACAGGCTCTGGGCTTTGTGGTGGTCCACGAGCTCGGACAGGCCGGGGAAGGACACGGCCTCGCTGAGGTGCAGCCGGCCAGCACGCCTCCAGATCCTGTAGTGTCGCACGACCTGGTCGTCACGCACTGGGGTGCGGGGAGGGTGGGCTGAGGCAGGGACGCGCGTTGACACGCGCCCACCATCACGGTCCCCTCTCGAGAAGCGCTCGCGGGCCCCGCGTCCCGCCCCCGGCACGCCCAGCGGCGATGGGAGAAAACCCAGACCCAGGACCGCTGGGACGAGCCGCCCCGGACGGCCGAGTGTCCGCCCGCCGGAGGGAGGTCCTGGCTGTGGCAGACAGAGAGGCATAGGCCAGCGGGGCTGGGTTTGGGGGCAAGCAGCCCCAGGGTCAACTGCACGGGGGACACAGAGCGGGGAGAAGGGCCGGGGAGGCCGTACCTGAGAGAACATAGTCGGCGCCCGGCTTTTCGCTGACCCTGACCAGGAAGGCCCCGGCTGTGTTGCCCTCTGCCCGCAGCCTGTGCAGCGCTTCGGAGCGGGAGATGCGGCCAAAAAACCAGCTGCAGGGCAGGTTGCGGCGGGGGGGGGGGGGGGGGCAGTCCTGAGCCCACACTGACCTTCGTCCCCTGCCCTCTCTGCCCCCGCTTCCTCCCACCTGCCCATGCTGAATCCCAGCCCCCAGATGGCCCGTCCGGACACCAAGGAAAGGCCTGCCCGGGGAGTCCCCTGTCTGTGGGCTCAGAGCCACTCCTGTCCCAGAGACGTGCCATCCTGTCCCGTGAGAGGGACCACGTTGTTCCGTGACCCTGGCCGCAGACGCTCTGCTGTAGGACTGTGGGGCCTGGGTCGGCGTCTGAGCGGCAAGGCTCTGCACGTGCGCCCTCACACACGGGTACCCACACTCACGCCTGCTCATACACACTGGTGCCCAGGCACGGGCGAGCCCCGGACTCTGGGCTGCAGGGTGGGGTCTGCAGAATTACCCAGGTGACTTCTGCTGCCGGCTGCTCAGCCCTCAGCTCCCCCTTTTCCTGCAGGGGTCCCTGGAACAGGAAGCCCCCGCGGGGGGCCTCGTGAGGGCCACGCCCCACCCTGAGCCTGGCCGAGGTAGCACCTCTGGAGTCTCTCTCATTGGCTCACCCCTGCAACCACCCTGCTTCCTTCCTGCTTTACAAATGCACTAGGTTCTCAGGACCTCGGGGCCTTAGCACCAATCACGCCCACCTCTGCACGATCCCCGTGGCCGGACCCTGCCTTCTGAAGCTGTGCGGTTTACGACCCTGTTGCTCGGCCCTCTTCAGCAGGAGGAAACCCCCACGCCCGTTCACCGTGCGACAGCACCGGCTCGCAGCAGCTCCTGGGGCCTCTCACGCTGGACCGTCCTGGCCCAGAGCTCGGGGGGCTGTGCGGACGCCCACTCCAGGCTGCCCTTGTGGCCCAAGTTTCCTGGGCAGCCCCTTGGGACCAACCACCACCTCCAGGAGCCTCCCTGCCGGTGATGCGAAAGCCCGTGGCCCACGCCCAGACCCGGCATGTCGCAATTACCTTCCTGCTCCCTCTAACTAGGTCATGCATCTGGTTTGGGTTGTTTGGAAGGTGAGCGAAGCTTTGCTCCCCAAAAGGCTCAGTCCCTGCCTCGGACGCCTACGCAGACCACATCCCTGTCGGCTGGCCCGGAAGCCCACCGTGGACCCTTCTGTCCTGTTTGGGTCCTGGCACCTCCAAGTGACCGTGGGGGAGCCCAGGGAAGGGGCCGCCTGCCTCTGTGGCTCTGTATCCCCAGAGGTCGCACAGAGAAAGCCTCGTCAGCTCTCCCGGGACAGCGTGGTGGGGTCTGGCCCCGACTAGGGACCATAGGGAGATGGCGTCCCATGTCCCCCATCCTCACCGGCCTCCCCAGAGGCCGCAGCAGTGCAGAGCTCTGTCCTGAGGGCTGCCCTGCCCTGAGCTCCCGAGGGGCCACAGGGCCCAGAGTGGGGGGGCCTTGGGGTGACCCACGAGGGCCATGGGGACACTCACGGTTCAGACTCCACCGTCTCCTTCTCGGCCAGGTAGCTGTGGGGCACGTAGCCCTCAGCTAGGGCCCTGCCTGCCTCGTCCAGCTGCACAGCCCAGCACCACTCCTCCCCCTTCCTGGCCACGTGGAGCAGGTCCCCGGCCCGGAAGCTCAGCTCTTTGTCCGTCCGGGCCTCGAAGTCCCACAGGCCCACGTACCGGGGGCCCGGGTGAGGCTGGTCCCGGGACACCATGGCGGGTGCAGCGGCTGGACTGGCTTCCTGGCCTCAACACCTGTCACCGGGCTGGTGGCGGCACCACCTGTGGCTAGGAACGGCGGGTGGGGCCCGCCCTGACAGGCCACTTCCACCCGGCCGAGAAGCCAGCCCACTTCCTGGTGCCGAGGCGGCTAAGCCAGGCCGGCCGCACCTGCAGCCGGGATGGGCCTCTGCCCTGGGCTCCACCCATCCTCCTGCCCACCGAGGCCAAGTCAGTCTGGGTACCGCTCCCGCCCACCTGCCCTGGAAAACGTGCCCACCACATGGTCGAGTGGCTGGACCTGAGCCCCCGCCCTCCCGGGGGGGGGGACGAGTAACGGGTCAGACAGGGCCTCCCTGGGGTCCAGTTTAGCAACCGGGGCTCCGGTGTGAGTGGAACCTAGGTGGGAGTGAGCGACAGGGCGGTTGGAGACCCGTGGGCACATCAGCGCTGCCCGACCCCCGGGGCCACTGGGGCTGAGCTCTCCAGAGTCACCCCTGGAGCCCCGGTGGGTGTGGCCTCCCATCCCCTCCCTGAAGGCTGACCCCTGGGGGCCCACCACACACTCCCTTCCCCAGACCTCCGACCACCCAGGGGAGCTGCGCTGGCCTCCAAGACACAGGAAAGGGTGGGCAGGCGCCGGAAAGAGGGAGCGGCACTGAGGCCTCGGGGTGGGGGCAGGCGGGGCCCAGCCCCCAAGGGGAGCCGGCAGCCAGGGCGCGGGGAGGGCTCCGGGTGCGCCGTCCATCTGTGGTCGGCCTGCCCCAGCCTGCCCCCTTGATGGGAGGTCCGGGAGGACAACGACCAGGGAAAACCAGATACCAAGCCTGATTTCTCGGCACTTCCCTCTTTTGGAAAGGGAAGGCTCAAGAACAGGAGTGTGGTCACTCAGTAAGGTCACAGTCCTACTGGCAGAGCAGGGTGGGGAGGGGGCCCGGCTGGGCGGGGCCTGCGAGGCATCTCCCGTACCCAGGGCTCCAAGGCAGCCCCCCCCCACCACCAGCCGCGAGGCCTCCCTCATTGTGGGGCCATTTGTTCCAGTCGGCTCCTGGGTACGGACGTCCCGGTTCTGCCCGGGCCCCACCTGGAAGCCCCTGAGCACCAAACCCGTCCAGCTTGTGGCTGATGACACACGCCAGGCACGCACCGGTGACCCCCACGCACACCTGTGTCTGGTCCAAGCCCAGCTGTTCCCTCCCTTCCTTCCCTCAGAGGCCACGGCCCGGCCCCACGCCACACTCACCTGCTCCTCCGTCTGTCGCAGGCAGGACCGGGGGGCAGAGGGGGGGAACCAGGGGCTGCCACCAAGCCCGCCCATTCCTCCCGCCCCCCTCCCCCGTAAGGGCTGGCCCACGCCTGGCACCCAATGTAAGGAGCCCCCGTCCTCTCCCCGCTCAACCCTGACTCACACCCGGGCCCTGCCGTGTCCTCCCTCCTCCCTCTGTGCGGCCCTCCCCTTGGTGACCTCAGCACCCTCCCCTCTGGGAAGCCCCCCACCATCCAGCCCTGCACAGCCTCCGTGCCAGCCGGAGGGCAGGGCCTGTCATCAGTGGTGATGTGGGAAACAAAGGCCAGCTGAGGGCTGAGCACAAGCTACCCCCTCCCCCGCCTCGGGCCCCTCCCCCATGGGATGTGTGTGACTCTCTTCACACTCTCCTGGCCCCCAGAACAAAGGAAAAGGGGCAAACAAACAGATAACTGGTAGAGATCACAGTCACGCAGGACACGAGTCTGTCAGTCTATAACCGTCTTAATGATTTACAAGGAAAAAAGCCATTTTATCAACAGCCAAACTCCCAGGAACCTACGGATTCAATTTCCTGAAGCCCTAACGTCACCTTCCCCTCCATAGAATAGAACAGTTTATATAACCCATCACCCCCCACAACCCCAGTGCGGCTCTTGCTGCCCACAGGTCCTGTCCTCACGCTTTAATAAAACCACCTTTCGCACCAAAAACGTCTCAAGAGTTCTTTCTTAGCCGTCGGCTCCGAACCCCAACACTTCACATCAAGCGGGGCGGGGCTAATTGGCCTCAGCAGGCGCACCCCTGCCTCGAACTGTGCACATGGGCGGTTCTCTCCAGGGGACAGTAAGCAGACTCAGCCGCCTCTGTCCTTCCATCCCACAGGCCTTCGGGGCGCAGCTGTCATCATGGGGGGCACAGGAGTGGAGGGTAAAGACCCTGAGCATAGACCTCCCCTGCCCGGCCCCCGGCCCTCCGTCTGTCTTAGTGACCAGAGCTGGGCAGGATGATTGAGAAGCAATGCTGTTCGTCCCCCCTCCCCTCCCAGCCCCCAGCTCCTCATTCAGTGACATCAACAGTGGCTTGAAATCAGCCTCTGGGGGAGCAGTCACACGCTGGAAACCGCCCGTTTCCTTTTCCCCAGAGACCAGGTTGTGACCCAGTTGCCTGAACACCGTGGCATCCAACCCCACCCCTGCCTGACCCTGCACGGGCAGGCCAGCACTCGGGACCCTGAGCGGCTGAGGTCCAGACTCTGCCTCCCTGACCTTTGCCCCGTCCCCAGAAAGAGCCAGCCAGCCGCACCTTCCCCATGGCCTGACCCAGTCCCTCCCTCCGCCCCTTCAATTCCGGCCCCAGGGAAATGGAAGGGGCTATCACACAGCTCCCGCGGCCGGCACAGAGTCCTGCCAGTGGCCCAGAAGTCATGCTTCCTCTGGGTCCCCGGTCTGGGCGCTAGGATCCTGGGCCGGGGGCCTGGGCCGCATGGGGCCAGCTGTCTGTCTGCCACGATGAACCAGCTGGTGGGCCATGACAGCTCCGGGTCTGTTCCGGGGCTGGGGCTGCGGCCTGTGGGTGACGCGTGTCTGTGCGTGTGTCTGAGTCAGCTCGGTGTGCATTTATCGCGTGCCCGCTGCCTTCCCGTCTGCCCGGGTCTGTTCCTGAGCCCTGTGTGCCCAGCGCCTGGGGTCTGCCCGCCAGCCCGACATCGGCCACAGGGGGGCCCCGCAGAACACTGGGAAGTCCGGCCTCCGGCTCTCGACCTGGGAGGGGGTGGAGGGCGTCCAGGGCGGCAGGCCCAGCGCATCCCCCCACCTGGACTTCTATGCCGAGTTCTTCCCTCGGCAGGGACACCGGGTCACGCGGGGCAAAGGCCATCATACCCTCCTGTGCCAGCGGGAGTCTGCGTGTGTCTGCCATCCACATGCACAGTGTGGGTCAGCGTGTGTGTCAGGGCCCTCGGCCCTCGGTCAGAGTCGGCTCCAAGCCGCCTGCACCCGTGTGTGTTGGCGGCCAGTGCTGTCCTGCGGGGACACGCGGGCGGGGAGGAGTGGCCCCAGCCCCTGCGTCCAGCGCCCCAGGTCACGTGAGGGCGGGGTGGAGGCGCCTGCGGGCTGCGTCCAGCGTCTCCTGCAGCGCAGCGAAGGCGGGCCTCTCCTCGGGGCTGCTCCGCCAGCATTCCAGCATGAGCGCATAGACCTCGGCCGGGCAGGACGCCGGGCGCGGCAGCCGGTACCCCCAGGTGACCTGCTGCAGGGTCTCGTGGTTGCTCAGTCCTGGCGAGGGGCAACGAGAGGGCTGGCGGGGGGGGGCCTCTCTTCCGCTGAGGGCTCAGCGTGGGCGCTTCCCCCCA
The DNA here is from genome assembly GCF_023721935.1 of Panthera uncia. Taxonomy (NCBI): domain Eukaryota; kingdom Metazoa; phylum Chordata; class Mammalia; order Carnivora; family Felidae; genus Panthera; species Panthera uncia. The sequence goes on along the minus strand of NW_026057578.1, from coordinate 726,383 downwards.
GCTCTTGGCCAGACCCTGCCCGGCCGGCATCAGGCCCCCCCCTCGCGGCCCACCTTCATAGGGACACTGGCCGTAGGTAAAGACCTCATAGAGCAGGACTCCGAAGGACCAGACGTCCGACTTCTGGGAGTAGACACGGTAGTTGGCTGCCTCGGGCGCCGTCCATTTGACGGGGATCTTGGAGCCGCTGCTTGGGGAGTAGATGTCCTCCTGGGTGAGGGGACACTGGTGGTGGGCGGGGCGGAGTGGCGCCCTCGCCTCCCAGCCACGGCAGGGTCGGTGGTCTCAAGCTGAACTGACCTTGAGCAGCCGGGCCAGGCCAAAGTCGGCCACCTTGCACCCCAGGTCATCACCCACAAGCACGTTCCTGGCGGCCAGGTCGCGGTGCACGATGCGCCTCTCCTCCAGGTAGCTCATGCCCTCGGCCACGTGGCAGGCAAAACCCAGCAGGAGGGACAGGCCCAGGGCCCGTCCCTCGGGGCCTGCGGGGCGGGGCGGGCTATCAGGAGGGCGGGCGTCTGCACTGGTCACCTCCCTGTGCCTCAGCGTCCTCACCCTGAAGAGGGGGTGAGGGCAGGGCTACCCACCAAGGCTGCAGGGTCACTGTGCTGTGCAGGGACCGTCAGTGAAGCAACCCACCTGGGCCCCCGGGGGGAGACCAGACACAGAGGGGGGCCAAGGCAGGGAAGGCGCGCAGGGCTGGTGACACGGGCGGGCCCCCACCCCTTGTGCACCCGCTCAGCCTGGAACCTCGACGCTCCGAGTGCCCCCACAAGGCACAGCACAGGCCCGGGGCCCGAACCCGCTGTGGGCCGGAGCCCTGACAGTCGAGCCTGGCACGCCACGAAAGGCCCAAGCCGAGAAGGGGGCCGACGGTCGTGGCTGCGCAGGGAGAGCCGGGTCACCCGCGGCCCCTGGTCGGGGGCAGAACTCACTGCCCAGGAAGGCCTGCAGATTGCCCTTGCGCATGAGCTCGGTGACGATGTACACGGGCTCGCCGGCCGAGCACACGGCATGCAGCCGGATGAGACGCTCGTGCCTCAGGCTCTTGAGAGTCTGGATCTCCTTGGTGAGGTCTCCCAGCTTCACGTAGGCTGCAGGAGAGGCACCGCTCCAGGCCCCGCCCGTGCCACCCTGCGGCTGCCCCCGGGGCGAGAGGGGTCAGAGGGCGGGACGGACAGGGGCGGGCAGGCCTCACCCACCTGACTTGATGACTTTGACTGCCACCGGTGTGGAGTCGAGCCACAGACCTTCCCACACCTCCCCGAAGTAGCCTTCACCCAGCTTCCTCCGCAAGGCAAACTCGGAGCGAGGCCGCTCCCACCCGTCCTGCAGGAGAGGCTGCTGAGGGGGTGGGGGGCACTCGGGGCCTCCGCCTGCTGCGCCCTGGACAGAGGGGACAGTTCCCCCTGGAGCGCCGGCCTCCAGCACCTGTGCCGCGGCGCTCGCCCTACGCCGGCCTGGCGGAGGCCTGGGGAGCCAGGTGCTGAGCTCCAGGAGTCTAGCCCCGGTGGCTCCGGGCTCTAAGTGGCCCCTTTGCCGGAGGTGGACACCCACCCACGCGCACTCATTACTGTGCCTGGCCAGACTGTCATTAGAAACCAGAGCAACTGGATGGCTGCCTGGCCCCTGGCAGGACGGCTGGTGCGTGGTGGCCCGGGGGCTCCAGCTCTGGCACGGGTGTGCAGCCGGTCCCGGCGTCTCCTCCTACAGCTTCCTCCTGGGGCGCACAGCTGCTGTGGGCACCTTCCCCAGACGCCTCCCCACACTTGTCCCGGCCCTCACCTGTCCCCCCACAGAACTGGGTATGGGGGGGGGGGCACCAGAAGTCCTTGGAGATAGAGACACAGTACCTGTGAGAGCAAACCCGACCCCAGGCAGGGCCCCCAGTGCTCCGGGCCGTGTCAGACCCCTGCAGCCGCGCTCGGAGACCGGCCTGGGCCTGCTGCCTGGCTCGCACCCCCTCTGCCCTCCCCTCTACGTGTGCTGGGCAGGGGGCGGGGGCGGGACTGGCCCACCCACCTGGGGCACACAGGGCTGCAGCAGCGGGTTGTGGGTCAGCTTCCAGTTGGCCTTGTAGTAGGCGAGCAGCTCCTCCAGGCTGGGGAAGAGCCGGCCCTTCTGCAGGTAGAGGCCGTTAGCCGCCGTGCAGATGCGGTAGTGGCGAACGCTGGCCTGGGCCCGGACTGTGAGCGCACAGAGATGAAGCCCTCCTCCGGCTGCTGCCTGCCCCAGACCCTCCCACCAGCCCAACCAGACGGCCACCACAACCTTCCACGGGCCGGGCTCGGAGCCCGCCTCAGGGGCCTCCTGGAAAAGGAGGGAGCGTGGGCAGCCGCAAGCCAGAGGTGCAGCGAGAGGGGCACTGGGGGCTCCTGGCCACAGGGCACAGAGCCCAGGGCACGTGGAGAGTCCGAGAATGAGCGGAAGAAGGGAGGGAGGGTGAGTGACGGCCGGGCGGCTGTGCAGGCCGGGCAGCTCAGAGGCACAGGAGGGAAGGTAACCAGCAGGTTGGTGAGCTTCGAGGTGACCAGCTGCAGGTGCCTTCGAGCTCGACGTGCGGCCAGCGAGGCCTGGGGAGCACCTGCCCCAAGGTCAGGGGTGTTCTGGCGCAGGCTCAGCCCGGGGACAGAGGCGCAAGCGGCCGCCGCCGTTACCTGACAGTGAGTAGTGGCCGCGGCTGCTCTCGCTGGGTCGGATGAGGAAGGCCCCAGGCCCGTTGGCCGGAGACAGGAGCATCTGCTGGGCCCGGGCACGGCTGATGCCGCTGAAGTACCAGCTGCGAAGGGCAGGTGGGTGGTCACCAGCAGGCCCAGACCTGAGCGACCCCTGCCCCCACACTGGTCAGAGGCCCCGATGCCCGGCTCCCACCGTCTTCCCAGGCACAAGGTGCACCCAGGGCCCAGCGCAGGGTCCCGGCCCAAGGTCTGCATCTGCCCCGGCCCTCGGTGCCCAGCCTCTGGAGCCATCGGGGAGGGGACAGGGGGACCACTTGGGCCGGGCGCCAGCAGGGACCTGAGTCAGGAGACAGACACTGTCCACACTCCTCGGCCGCAGGTTCTCCGCTAGCCCTGCTCGTAAAACGACCACCGGCCCCGGCCCCGGCCCAACCTGCCCGGGGGAAGGGGGCACCAGGAACCAGGGCCCCCGGGGAGCGGTCCCAGCCGGGCTGCAGGGGTGTATGGAGGACCACGAGCAGCCGGGCCAGGCAGAGCCCACCCGCCCAAGGGGAGGACAGTGCGGCTGACGGTGGCTTGGCCAGGAAGGCCCTGGAGGAGGCCGCTGAGCCAGGCTGGGCAGGCCTGCAGAGGCGGGAGGGGCTCAAAACACCTCTGCCTCTGAGGGGCCCCGGCCCCCGGCCCTCCACACGCTGAGATGCTCCGAGCACCGGGTGCCCAGATACCAGGCGGCTACACAGCCGAGTGTGGAGCGGGGCAGGGGGTGAGGGCTTGCCCGGGGCTCCCCATCTGACACCCGTTTGGGCCGTAACACACCTGGGCCACACCAGGTGCAGCTCCCTGCTCCACATCCTTGGAAGGAAAATGGAAAGGCACCAGGCCCCACCCCATTGCCTGTGTCTGCCTCCCAAGGCCCAGGTCGGGGAGCCCTACGCCTGAGTCAGGTTCCCACGCTGGAGGCTCCTGCTTCCCGGAGATTCTGGGGACCCCGTGGCAGGAGGCCTGCCTCCTATAAGGGGGAGCCACAGCCACTAGGCGACTAGCCCTGTGAGCATGGCTCTCATCCCCTCTGATGGGGGGAAACTCAGGGTTCTGGGGGCTGGAGGGTGGGCTCTGACCCCCACCTGGGCGTGTGGGACTGGCAGTTATCCCAGGGGTCCCCAGGCATGACTCGAAGTGAGTCGACACAAAGTGGGGGTGCCCTGAAAAGAGGGGACTGGGTGGTCAAACCTGTGCCATCCCAGGCAGGCGGATGCTGCCGGAGGCTGGGGTGAGGCCAGTGCCTGGCAGGAGGGAGACAGAGGGAGGCTGGCACTGGCACAGAGGCCTCTGGGCACCTGGGGAGCTATGGGGGTGGGGGAGCTAGGAACTATGCAGCCAGACCCCGCCTTCCGCAGCCCACCAGCCAGGAGGGCATCAGAAGGGCTACAGAGGCCCCTCCCAGGACAGCAGGGCGGGGGGTGGGGGGGAGAGGAGGGGCAGAAGGGTCCCCAGCCCCACAGCAAAGGCCGATGGCAGGCCAAGACCCTGCACACTCCGAGCTTCAGGCACCTTCTCGGGAGTCTCTCCCCGGGGTGGGGCACTGGCTGAGCTAAGATTGGAGGAGCCTCGTTCTCAGGTCAACCCTCAACCCTGAGAACGAGGCTCCTCCCCTGCCCAGCCAGTCTGGCCCCGAGGACAGACAGCCAGGTTGTCTGGGGCTAATGACACCGTGAGTGTGGTCGGCCCTTTCATCCCAGGCCCAGGCAAACACTCATTACTGCTTCCTCCCAGCACCGCCCCCTCTGACGCTCCCAGCCCTGCCAGCCACCTCTAAGAGTGGCTCATGGGATCTGCCCTCCACACCTGGAGTGACTGTGGGCCCCCTCCCCATCAGAACGGCTGCTTGGTCCCTCCCATTGCTCCCAGCAGGCTGGTCACTGGGTGGGAGTCCCCTCAGGAGGCACCTTCCTAGGACTTGGGCTTTCCAGGCCACATGCAAAACCCCCAGGGGACTGGAGATGGCTTGAGTGAAGTTGAGACCCAGTGCTGGTCTGCAGAGGACATGTCTAGGGCTCAGTCCTAGCCTAGCCGGGCACAGGATAAGAAACCAGTGTCAGCCTGGGCAGGTCTGACAGGGCAGGGGTCTGGGCAGCTGGGCCTGGCTTTGCTGAGCCTGGTCACCGACCAGCTTCTGGCCTGTTCTCACCCAGCACGTCACCTCCATGCATGCCGGGGCTGGGGGGTGGCGTCTCTGCCGCCCCCGGAGGTCCTCCTAGCCAGTGCCACATCTGTCTGGACGTCAGGCATTGCGACGGCCATGACATCCAGGCTGACCCACTGCATTAAGGGGAAAGACAGGTGGGGCCACAACCAGAGTTTGGATCGAATGGTTGAGGCCCGTGCACGATGTCTACGAAGACGGGGCCGGGTGGACCCACGGCTACCCTGTCGTTCAGACCCTAAGCCTGGGCTGAGAGGTCATCTCCTCCTCCAAGCCCTGCAGCGGAGCCTCCACTGTCTGTCTTCCTCCCTCCACGATTGCAGACGGGCGTGCGACCCGCCAGGTGTCCGTGCCGGCCAATCCCTGCCTGTGGAATGCCCCGGCCCTGGGGGCCTCGGGCATGCTGGGGGGGGGGGGGGGGGATGGGTGAGCCCCCCCATCCACCCGTGTCCCCCTCTCAAAACAAGCTTCTTTGGGAGCAGTTCCAAAGGCCGGGGTCATGTCTGCCCCGCACCTGGCCCAGGGCAGCAAGGAGAGTTCTGGGTGAATGTGGACCAGTGAGGGGCAGGTGAATGCAGACCTCCGACTCAGCATGGCACCCCCTCACCCCCTCACCCCCTCACTGCATCTAGATGGCCCCTCTGGTCACTTACGTCCTGATCAGGAGCGCAGGGAGGACAGGGGCCGTGTCGTGTCTCCCTTGGAACTACACTCAGGAGCCTAGCCCCTGCCCTCCAAGCAATGGCCACTCGGCTTAATGTTGTGGAGACCCCCAGAGTGCTCGGCTCCCCAGGCTGAATCCCTGTGTGAGGGCAGGAGGGCCCGGCTGGCGGGACAGGGTCCCAGAGCGACCACCGTGCTGGGGGCCCGGCCAGTGGCGTGTGTACACGCCGTGCAGCTTACTCAGCACGGGACCCGACCACGCCTGCAGGAGCCACTACCGTCCTCCCTTTTGGCAGGACCAGGAGACAGTCACCGGCGTGCGTGCGCCGCCCCGTGTGCTCGCTCACCGCCGCATGGCAAGGCCTCGTGGGTCCAGGCCACAGGAGGGAGGGCGTGAGGGACAGGAGGGAGGAAGGGTGGGTCGGGACATGTGATCCTAGGGCTCACTTGGTCCTCACTCCTGACGCTGCAGAGCAGGCTGATACTCACGGTTGGTCCAAGAGCGTCTCCGGGGTGGCCTTGGCCAGGTGGGTGATGGGCACCAGCCCGGCCCTGGGCGGACCGGAGAGCCTGCGGGCAAAGATGTAGCCGCCCTCCTCCTTGAGGCCATAGAGCCTGTCCCCGCGGCTGACACTCAGCTCGTCGGCGCACCGCGCGGTGAAGTCGTACAGCGCCCTGAAGAGCTGCGCGGGCGCCGGGCAGCTGCGGGGCTCTGCGGCGGGGGGCTCTGGCTCCGCGCCGGCCTCAGGGTCGGGGAGCCCCAGGACGCCGTCGTCCGGCGCGCCCACCGGCCAGATCTTGTCCCAGAAGAAGGACAGGAAGGCCAGGCGCTTTCTGAGGAAGGGCTCCATGCTCCGGGGCGTCCCGGGGCCAAAGCCGGGGCCCTCAGCGGAGGGGCCGCGGCCGCAGGGGTCAGCGGGTGGCGCGGAGCGTGGGCCACAGGTCACTGCAGAGTCCTCCAACAAGGCGCCCGCCTCCCGGGCTGGGGTTGAGACCAGGGAGGGGCGCAGGGTGGCCACGCCACGGCTGCTCCCCAGCTGCTCGTGCCCAGGGGCTCACAGCCGCTCTCCCTGGCCCGGGCGGAAGCGGCCCCGGGACCTGCCGGGGGGGCGGGGCCTCTGGGGGCAGGGACTCTGGGGGCGTGGCCACGGGGCGGGGCCTCGGGGCGGGGCCGTGGGTGCAGGTGGGACGACGGAGGTGGGGGCGCGCGCAAGAGGTCACGCTCAAGTGAACCACGCGCCCGCCCTCGACCCGAGCCTTGCCCTCAGAGAAGGAGGCACCGCTGCGCAGCGCCTGGCAGTGACCCGGATTTGCTAGAAAACTGTCTAGTTCTTTATGTGTTGACCAAATCCCTCAACATAAAACCCTGCGCAGGACAGGCTCACATCCTTGTCCAGGAACGTCTGCAGCCAAGTCTGAGTCCGGCTGGGGACAGCCTGGGACCTTGCGCAAGGCGGGCAGGCTCCCTGCACTCCGGTTTTTCCCTCATAAGGTGGGAGTTGGTGACCGCCAGGGCTCGGTGAGCACCAGAGTGGGTGCCGCACGGAGGATGGGGCGATGTATCTTCTGGGCCCTTGGGGGTCAGGAGACCCCCCAACAGGCACCACCGGGAGGGGGAGGCTCTGATGTCTGACCCCCACCTCAGGGATGTGAACTGGGGTTCCAGTGGCGGAGAGGCCGGGCCAAGCCCTGCCTCTGTCTCTGGGCAGGGTGGGGAGACCAAACCCTGAGCAGCCTGGGGCAGGGTGGGGGAAGGGTGGGGGCAGGTGGGTCCGGGCCCAGGCCGCCGCATGCTCCTCCCCACCCCCCAACCCCACGCTGGCCTCCCCCCAGCTCATCCACTTTAGCGCTCGGAGCCCACACCCCTCTTGTGACAGCCGCAAACCCCCTTCCCAATCCTGCCCTGGATCCACGGCTGGATGTTCATGTGGTTGAGCAGAGCCAACGGACGGGTGTGACCGCTGGTCACTGAGAGGCCGAACAGCCACCTACCCGGGCCAGACCCGAGGCAGACACTCCTCTCTGGAGCCCACCCACTGAAGGGGCCTGGAGCTCCCACTCCACCAGCCGCTTGGCGACCCTGCCGCCACACCCACGACCTGCTCCTCCCATCCCTGGGCGAGTCTGCCTTTCACACACGGGTCCCCTCAAGTCCTTTATGCCTGTGCCGCTCTCCTCCTGGGAAGCCATGCTTCCTGTCTTTGACCCACCTGGTGCAGGGAGGCCTCTTCGGGTCCTGGAAGGGTCCTGCTTGTGCTGACCGTGCTTGGGGTCCAGCGCTCGGAGCACTGGACACAGATTCCTTCTGGTCACTCCCAGTCCCTCCGAGCCCCAGAGCCCCAGGCTCTCGGATCAGCACGTTCATTTGGCGGCCAGAGCAGGCAGGGAGGGTTCCTCCTCATCCTCTGGCCTGGCCCCAGGCCTGGTGCCCAAAGGAAAGAGCCCAGTGGGCTGCCCACCCTGTCCCCGCTACAAAGACCTCCAGGACATCCTACAGGTGAGGAAGCAAGGTTCAGTCCACCTCGTCAAGGTCAGAGCAGGGACATTTTCTAGCAGGAACCTGTGCTGGGCGGTGGGGACCCGGCTCACAAAGAATGCCTGCCCCACCTCCCGGTGACCAGGATGGGTCGTCCTCCTCGTCTGCCCCGCGCAGCGGGCTCTGCAGGGAGCACCCCGCGCCTGGCAACCCCTGCCTGGGCCCTCTCCCGTCCCCTCACCCCACAAACCCCCAGACGGCCTGCCGCCCCGGCACCACACACACCCGGCATCAGGCAGCCGGCAGCGAGAGCCACCTGTGTCCGTGTTGTCGTTGGCGGCTCTCGGGGCTCCCTGCCCACCCTCCGGCCTCCAGGTTCTGGGACCCGCCATTCCCTTGCTCACCTCACCCACCTGACACAGCAGCGTCCAGGCCCCCGGGACGGTCCCTGCCCTGACTCTGCCACTCACGCCCTCCATCGGCCCTGACCACAGAGACAGTGCTGGATGGGGCGGGGCGTGTAGAGGTGTGTGAAGGGGGGAGAGGACCCCCGACCCCGGACGGGGTCAGATGATGGTGTTCTAGCCCTGCTGTCGGGCTCACTAGCCGTATGGTCTCGGGTAAGGTGCTAGACCTCTCTGCCTCCGCATCCCCGTCTCTAAGAGCATTGGGCTTGCAGGGGCCGAGTGAGGGTTCAGACCAGATCTGCCGGGATGAGGAGGGGGGCCCCCCGGGTATCCGGGCCGAGGCTGGCAGCCCAGAGTACCACACCGTGGGTTCGGTTCATCTTCCGGAGGACACATAATGGGGGCCTGCGGTGGAGGTGAACCCTCCCCCCGTGATCTCACTACCGCCGGGCTCCCCACCCTCGCGGCTCCTAGGACCAAGGTGGCGGCACACAGCGCTGGGCAGACTGGTCCATCCGTGCCAGGCACGGTCGCTCAGCGATGAAGGGAAATGTGCCCAGCGGAGGAGCCAGTCCCCAAAAGCATCCAGCTGTCTTACACAGCATTCTGGAAAGGACACGGCTGTAGAAATGGAGATGACGTTAGTGGTCGCTGGGGAAAGGAGGGCTTGGGGTGGTGGCAGAAGGCCACGTGGGGGTCCCTGCGGGATGGACCAGTCCTGCTCTTGTTGGGCCACCGTCACTGTCCTGGGTGGCCCTTTGTGACAAGATGTTCTGAACGGGACAAGAGTATGTGGACTGTGCTATACTGCGTGGGAATCTGCAACTCTCTCAAAACTGGGTTTAATTCTTCACTAGAACTGAAATTGAAATTTGAAAAGAAACACAAGAGGCTAATTTTTTAAAGTTAAACAGAAAAAAGGGGGTGGGACACCAAGGAGACGGCAGAAGTCCCAGACATGCCCAGGACAGGGTGGGGGCAGGGGCGTCTCTGTCCCCTCTGCGGGGGCCGGGCGTCTCCCTCCCCCCCCCCCCCTCCCGGGGCCAGCCCCCCCCTCAGCCTTCAGACAGCACCCCCCTTTCCAAATGATCCAAATAATCCTCAGACCCCCGAATAACAACACCAACAGCTAGCATTTACTGAAAGCCCAGAACAGAGAGAGGAGGGCGGAAACGCACCCACCGGCCCCCCTCCAGGTCTGACCTCCTGGGGGCGCCATACCCAGGCCTGGGCCTGAGGATAAACTGATGGACGCCCAGCCAGGGGAGCCTCCTCGCAAGAGTGGGGTCAGCCGGAGGGGAGGGGTGCAGTGGAGGGAGGCTCTGGACCCACCTCTGTCGTCCCCCGTCCCCCGAGGACAGAGACCCGGGGAGCATCCCTCCCTCCCCCGCCTCCCTCCCTCCCTCCCGCCTCTCCCAAAGGGGTACAACGAGTGTCTTGGGTATCTGAGACTGACTACTGCCTGAGGGAGGCCCCAGGCTTGCTGAGAGAGCTCAGAGGTCCTGAGTCCAGCTGGGGGCTACAGATGGGGTCACGGAGGGGGCTGAGAACCCCTCTGACAGGCTCCCTGGAACTGTGGAGACCCCGTTTGTCCAAACCCAGGTAGATGAGCAGCGCCAGCACCCCCGCACTGTCAGAGGTGGGAGAGGAAGCCTGCTGTCGCAGGAAAGGCTGCTCTGATCCCTGCGCTGTTCCCTGCGGTGACAGGTGTTCACTCCGAGGTCACTGCTGCTCCCCCCAGGTCCTCCCAGGGCTTCCTGGAGCAGGTCTCAGGCTGGGACACGAGCAGGAGTCCTCTTCCCCACTAGCCCCCCCCCCCCCCCCCCCCCCCCCCCCCCCCCCCCCGGCTCTGGCAGCCCCACGTGAGCACTGTGTCCACAGGACTCTGGGACAGGGGCACTCGCAGAGGGACGGCCAGCCTCAGTTACTCCTCTCCGGGGAACCCTACTTTAGGCTTGGCTTTCGCAATAGCCACTCGAGGTGGTTCCCAAGTCAGGGCGCAGGGCGCGTTGCCCCAGGTTCCTCAGGGAGGGAACGAAGCCCCCAGATAGTTCCTGGCACCTGAGACCAGGGTGGGGGGCGGGACAGGAGGCTGACACCAGCGGCTCCTGTCTGGGTGTTGAGACCAGAGAGCGCCCCGCCCCCGCCCCCGCCCCCGCCCCCCGGCGACGTCTCACCGCACCCCTGGGCCCTGGGCTCCCGCTCCACCCTGTGAGACGGGCGGGGCGTCACAAAGGCCCGCGGTCCCCATGGCAACCCGCGGGCCTCGGAGGTGCGCGCTGGGCGCACAGTCAGCCGCGTGGTTCTCTCCGCTCCGGGAGGCAGGGCAAGTGGGCGCGCCAAGAGGCTGGGCGCGGGCCGGGGAGGCGGGCGGGTTGCTGGGGGAGGTGTCTGGGGGCTTCTGGAAGGCCCGGGAGGGTGTAGGTCTGGGCGCCCAGCCCCGGGCGCAGAGCGGCCCCTTCCCCGGAACTCACAAGCAGCCCCGCGGCGCTTTTCCGACTGACAGCCTGGGAGGCATCCCTGAACCGGTGGTCAGACCCAGGGGCCAACAGGACTCGGGCTGGGATTGCTAGAGGCACGCTTCACTGCATCCCAGTACCTTTCTGGCGGTGCCCAGGGCCTGCTCTCGTTTCTGCGCCCCTGGAAGGTGGCCTCTGGGGAGGGAGGCAGACTTGGGTCCCGACCTCACTGCCACTTGGCAGGTGTGGCCTTGGGCAGGTCACTCAACCTGTGAGCTTTCTTCATAGTTCATCCAACCCTTGGGACAACCTGAGGTCTCCCACGTGGTGCTGATCCAGCGGCTATCTCACTGCCCTGGGGGTGGCCGGGACCCGGGACGCCAGCCAGGTCGCACCTTCTCCAAAGAGCCCCGGCGTGCAGGGCCAATCCTTGTGTCCCGGTCCTGGAAGGACAGCTGCACCGGCCCCTCCACGGCCCCCCCGGAGGTGGGAACCCAGGCAGGAGTAGCACAGAAGGAGAATCAGGCTCTGGAGTTGACGGCTGGGGTCAAACTCTGAACTGAGAGCAAACTCCGAAGCGTTTCAGCCTCGGGGGCCCCATCTGTGAGATGAGGTCAGGGGACCTTACCACTCTGAGGGGTTTTGCGTGCAGTGAGCTCGTCAAAGGTAGAGAGCGTGGACTTGGTAACTAGGAGCCGGCGCGATTATCCCTCAGAGCCGAGGCTGGGGCCACCCTGCCACCCTCGCTGGCTCCAGCCACCAACTGGCCTTGTCTCCGGGCGAGCCCTGGCGCTGTGCTCTGCACCTGCAGCCGGGCACGGAAGGTGTCCAGGCCAGTGGTGTCCCCAAGGGGGGGTCTGGTGCGGCGCGCACAGGATCACACCGCAGCCCCTCCACTGTCCCGAGGGAGCATCTTCACCCCCTCAGACGAGGAACTGAGACCTTGGCCAGGCCACGCAGCTGCTCAGTGGGCTGGGGTTTCTGCCCCAGAGCTCACTGTGTCAGCTCCTCCCCGTGCCATCACGACTGACCGTCGGTGGAGTGCCGGCCCCTCGGTGTCCAACTTTATGCCCGCCTGCAGCCTGCCGGCCTGGCCCTCCATCGGCCTCTTTGCAGAGGGCCATGCTCTCCCCGCAAGCTCCCCTCCTCCCGGCCCAGGGGAGGACAGGGGGCCCCGTAGGGAGGGCAGTGGGCCCGAAGTCACCCCCACACACAAACGCTGCCCTGAGCGAGCCCCTGGGCGGGTGGCGGAGGCCAACTGCGTTCAGCTCACACCCCGCCCTCCGCCCCTGCTCCCAGACAATGAGCTTCCAGGTGACGGGCCTGGGCCCGAACAAGACGAAGCTGGACAGTCCCCCGTCCTTCCTGGACCAGGAGGAGGCGGAGGAGGCTGACGATGCGCGGCTGCTGGAACCGGAGGTCTGGAGGACCTACATGGAGCGCCGCACCGCCCTGCGCGGCTTCCTGACCTCCGACCTGAGCCCCCACCTGCTCAGGCGCCACCACGCCCGCACGGAGCTGCTCAAGAAATGCTCCTACTACATCGAGATCCTCCCCAAGCACCTGGCCCCGGGCGACCAGAACCCGCTGCTGCTGCCCACCGCCACGTTCCAGCTCATCGACCCCTGGAAGTTCCGGCGCATGAAGAAGGTGGGCGCGGCCCAGACCAAGATCCAGCTCCTCCTGCTCACGGACCTGCTGGAGCAGCTGGACCGCGGCCGCGCCGAGCTGGGCGCCCTGCTGGGCTCACCCGACCCGCAGCCCTTCCTGGCGGGCTGGGAGCTGGTGGAGCGCAGGCTGGCGGACCTGGCGGCCGTCATGGACAGCTTCCTGGCCATGACGGTGCCTGGGCGCCTGCACATGAAGCACCGCCTGGTGTCCGACGTCGGTGCCGCCAAGATCCCGCACATCCGGCTCATGCTGAGCACCAAGATGCCCGTCATGTTCGACCGGAAGGAGTCGGTGGCCCACCAGGACTGGGTCAGCCTGCGGTGGTTTGCCACCATCCAGCCGGTGGCGCCGGAGCAGTTTGAGCTCCGCTTCAAGCTGCTGGACCCGCGGACACAGCAGGAGTGCACGCAGTGTGGCATCATCCCCGTGGCCGCCTGCACCTTCGACATCCACAACCTGATGCCCAACCGCTCCTACAAGTTCACCGTCAAGAGAGCCGAGAGCTACGCGCTGGTGTACGAGCCCTGGCGGGACAGCCTCACGCTGCAGACCAGGCCGGGGCCCCCCAAAGGGCCCACCCCCAGTCGGCCGGGCAAGCCAGGCCCGCCCCTGACCGCGCTTTCCGAGAGATGATTTTCTAATATTTATCCACTAGTGAAGAGGAGTATAAACACACACACACACACACACACACACACCATTAAAGAAGCAAACCTGCTTACGTTTTAGAGGCAGCGGCAGCCGTGTGAGTGCTTCTTCGGACTCCGGCCAGCCTCCCCTCCAGCCCCAGGCCCCCCAGGCTCCAGCCCCCTTTCCCGGGTCGGGCCCGGGGCTGGACCTTCCAGGAGAGCTGACCCCTGGAGAAAGGAGCATCGCCCCAGCGAATGGCTACCACCGCCAGTGAAGGAGAGCTTCTCCGGGGCTTTGTCGCGTGGGCCCAGCCGCTCCCACATCTCTCCTTCCCACTCTGTCACAACAGCCTGGCTCTGCCCGTCCTTTCCTGTGTCCTTGGCCCGTCTCCAGGGGGTACAGTAATCTCGATGGGGGCAGCCATGCCCCATACTACTGCTCCCAGCTTCACTGGAGTTGGCACCAAGGCCAAGAGGACATTTTATTTTATTTTATTGTAAAATATATGTTAAGTTTTATTTATTTTGAGAGCGGGGAGGCAGAGAGAGGGAAGGAGAATCCCAAGTAGGCTCCACACTGTCAGCACGGAGCCCAGTGTGGGGCTGGAAATCACGAACCGTGAGATCGTTGCCTCGATGGTCTGTCCTCGCCCTCCAGTGTGGTCATCTGACCACCAGTGTGGCCATCTGACCGCCAGTGTGGCCAACAGCTCGTTCCCTCCCGGTCACTGCTTGGGGCGGGCGAATGCGTCTGGCTCCTGCCGCAGCTTGGCTGGGCCTGGGGCCAGGGTGGCCAGCGCCACGAGTCACGGCCGAGGGGGACTGTCGGGACGCTGACATCTCATGAGCTGCCCGCCCGCGTGCCGTGGTGGTCACTAGGACAGTGGGCCCTCTGAGAACATAGGGCAGGGTGACCAGGAGGAGGGACTCTCTCCCCCACTGGCAGAGAAGTGGTTTGGACAGAGGCAGGTTTGGACAGAGCAGGCCCCCAAATGAGCCGGAAAGGCCCCAGGACCTGCCCCCCAGCCATAGGCCATGCTCTCTGAGAGGTAGGGTGGGTCCTCCCAGGCGTCTGCAGTTGCTGACCCACTGTGTGCTGCTGAGGCATGGGTGTGCTGGCCCACATCATCCAGGGGCTCAAGTCAGACTGTCACACACTCTGTGACATCATGTGGCTATGGGGCGGACACTCCTGGATGTTCCTCAGGGTCTGGTCATCCCAAGGCTTCCGGAGGGTGGGGGGCTAGAGGGTGTTCCGGGCAGAGCCAGGGTGCTCCTAGCAAATGGCGGGTGGTGAGGCAGGGCACAGGGTAGAGCGGACGGGGCAGGGATCAGAGATCAGGGTTTGTGCGGGGTCACACCGTCCCACCGAGAAGGAGGCGGGCTGGGGTGGGGGGTGCCTCCAGCCCTCACCAAGGAAGGCAGCTACACAGAGGCCGGCCCCACTCAGGTCCCCGCTCTGAGACCACCGCACCGCGCCGGCCTGGGGTTCCCGAGTCTTTGAACGGCCGCACACAGGGCCAGACGCTTTTTCTGAGCTCGGGCTCGCTGGGTTCGCTGCCTCGAACAAGATCGCCCCTAACTCGAAACCACGACTCTTCTTGGGACGAGGCTGACCCTCCACCAGCCACCGGGCTCGCGAGCGCTGCCTCTGGGCGCAGCTGCCCGTGCCCTCGGGTCGTCAACCACCCCTCCTCTGTGAAGCCCTCCCTGACTCCAGGCTGAGAGGTTCTGACTTCCTGCCTCGGGGCCCCTGTCCATCCTCCTTTCAACTGCTTTTCACCAGCCAGGAAAACTTCTCTGAGCCTGGATGGCTGCTCTTCCAGGTAATGCCGCGTGGCCCCTCTGCAGTCCCACAGTGAACACACGGGCCTTAGAGACTCCTTTTCTCTTTGATTCTCTGTCACTTCCAATCCCTGCCAAGACCCACGCTGGCATCTAGGGAGGCCAGGGCCCTGGCGTGCCTTCCTCCGCACAGCTGGTGCTGTGGCTCTGGGGGCTCGGCCACAAGCATGCCGAGTCCTGAGTAGCTCAAGTTGGCCTGGAGCGGGTGGGTGTTGGTCCAGGGTCAGAGCCTGGACCATGCAGGACTCCAGCAGGACTGGCAGCCGCGGGGACTCTGGACTTGGACTGTGAAGCCAGCCCTGCTCGGGGTCAGAGTTCAGTAGGCAGGCCCTGCCCCAATTCCCTGGACACAGCTTGGGGCTGTAGCCCACCCTCACCAAGTCAGCCGCCCCCCGCCCCAGCCTCCTCCGTTCTGGCACAGACGCCACCCCCTCACCCCACCCCCACCCCCCACCCTCCCGGCAGGCCGAGAGCTGTGACGTGGCGACGCCAGCTTCTCTGAGCTCGCTTGTCCGGCATCTGGCTGTAATGGGCTCCTAACTCTTGACAGACTGGGTAGCCACCCTGTGACCCAAGAGGAGGGGCCACCCCTCCTTGCCCCCCAGTAAAACCTCAAACACCCAGAAGGGAGAACTTTCAGAGTGGTCTTTGTAATAAAATTATTATTCAATCATATAACACAGAGCCAAAGAAAAGATATAAAAATTGGAATGTAGACATTGGATTTGTAGAAAGCGCGGAACGCAGAGACACATCCTCCCCCCTGCCCCTCCCCCGCCAGCCGAGGGTTCAGTAAGGCCACAGAGAGGGCACACCCCTCCTAGAGTAAGCGGCTTGTTTGCAGCAAACCCTCAGGCCGTGGGGACCGTGGAAGTGGGGGGGGTGCGGTGCTGGGGTCTGGGGTGGCCTGAGGTGAGGGCTGATATTGAGGCAAGAGGTTTCCAGAAAAAGCAGGATATAAATACACCCTGAGAGGCAGGTGAAGGTCCTCAACCTTGCAAAGACAGACTCGCAGCACAGGTTGTCCTGAAGGCCCTGAAGCAGGAGCAGGCTTGAGGTTGTAAAGGGGAGGAAAGCTCAGGGTGAAGGCACAAGGCTGCCCATCCCGGGGAGCTCAGTCCCAGCCCCACCCACACACCACAGGGGTATCGCCCAGTATAGGCGGGGCCGTGCGGGCATCTGGTTCTGCTCTGCCCTTCCTCCTGAGAGGACACAGGGCTGTGGGCCCCAGTCAGGTGGGGCAGTGATGACAGAGAAAAGGCCCTCTCTTCCAGGGAGGCCTCTTGGCCCTACGTTTGGGCGAAGGACCTTGTTCCAGTAATAAAGACACTGGTTTTTGGTTTATTTAAAAATAGAAAATAGGGGCACCTGGCTGACTCCGTAGAACAGGCAACTCTTACTCTCAGGGTCATGAGTTCAAGCCCCACATTAGGCATGGAGCTTACTTTAAAGAAAGAGAGAGAGAAAGAAGGAAAGGAAGGATGGAAGGAAGGAAGGAAGGAAGGAAAGCATAAAGAAAGGAAAGAAAGGAAGGAAGGAAGGAAGGAAGGAAGGAAAAAGAAAAAAGAATAAAGAAAAGAAAGAAAGAAAGGAAGGAAGGAAGGAAGGAAAGAAAGGAAGGAAGGAAGGAAGAAAGGAAAGAAAAAGAAAAAAAGAAAGGGAAAGAAAGAAGAAAGAAAGGAAAGAAAGAGGAAAGGAAGGAAGAAAGAAAGAAAAGAAAGAAGTGAGAAAGGGAAAAAAGGAAAATCTGAGCTCCACAGCCAGCGCCCAGTGTCTCAGGGATGGTGTTCAAAGACCAAAAAGTAGCCCCAGCAGGATTTCCTTCTGACCCCAAGCCTTCCTAGTAACACCAGAAGGTCCAGAGGACCTCCCCGAGCCCCTGACCCCTGAGATGTCCCCTGTCACCAGATTTCCAGATGCAAGGCTCAGCAGGTAGAGAGGGATTCTTCCTCCCCAGTGCAGGCGCACAGCACAACGGTATGGTGGGGCCTGGCCTGCTCTCTGCCCTGGGGAGAGGCCAAGACTCCAGAAGGAGATTATTGCTCAGAAGTTGGCCTCAGAAACCCAGTCCGATAGGCGGGGTGGCCACAGTGCCCACCGAAGGCACATGGGATGCTCCTGAGTGGTGCCTGACTAGGGAGCCCTCAGAAGAGGGCACGGTCTTTTCCTCCAAGTCCTGGCAGCTTGAGAGCGGTGGGCAGATGGAGAGGGCTCTTCAGGGAGACACGGCTGGCCTCTTCCGAACTCGCACCTGGTTGGCGGGCACAAGGCTCCGCTGGGCCTCGCAGAAGTCCAGGAATCTACGCCAGAGAGGGCAACAACGCAGGAGGCGGTGGTCTCCTGCAGCGGTGGGGAGAGGGGAGACGAGTCCATGGTAGACCCCGGTCCCGCCCCAGTCCTCCCCTCCCCCAGCCAAGCAGCCACCACCCCCACCCCAGGGAGGAGCCCCGCCCCCGCCCCGCCCCGCCCCCCCACCTCGCCCAAGAAGCCACGCCCCCAGGAGGAGCCCCGCCCCAGCCCCCCCGCATCCCCAGCCAAGCAGCCACTCCCGCAGGGAGGAGCCCCGCCCCAGCCCTCTCACCTCAGCTAAGCAGCCACGCCCCCAGGGAGGAGCCCCGCCCCCGCCCTCCCCACCCCCAGCCAAGCAGCCACACCCCCAGGGAGGAGCCCCGCCCCAGCCCTCCGCCAGCCAAGCTGTCCCACCGATGAGGCAGAGCCCCTCTTGGGCCCGGGTGATGGCCACGTTCACTTGGTTGGGGTCCACAACAAAGCCCAGGAACTTCTTAAGCCAGCTCTTAGTCGGCCGCTGGTCCAGGTCACTTTCCTGGCACGTGCGGACCGTGCTCACCAGCACGTAGCGCCACTCGCTTCCTGCGCAGTTGGGCAGGCATGCTGAGGCCCCTGTCAGCTGCCGCTGACCATGCTGCTTGCATCCTCCCTCGAGACCCGCTGGCCCACGTGCCCCCTGCCCCAGAGCCACCCTCACCCTGGCTCTTGGAGATGGAGCACACAGTCACTCCAGCGACACCCTCCCGCAGGAGGCTCTTGCTGATCTCCGCAGCCTGAGCGTTGTAGGGAGTGAGAACTGCGATGTCCTTGGGGTCCACTGTCCTGCCCAGGGTCATCTGTTTGGCAATGCGGACCTGAGGGACCAAGAGGGTGTTGTCGAAGCTAACCCTGGGCACCGGAGCCTCACCTGTTGCCTCGGTTCCTCTGCCTCCTCCTCCAGGAAGCCCTCCGTGACCAAGGGGCAGCAGGAAAGTCCTCACCGACACTCACCACCTCTGTTACCTCCTCCAGGTTGGCCTTGGAGTTTTCATTCCCTTCGTCTGTGGACACCAGGAGGCTCTGTTCATGGCCTTGCACGTGGCCAAAAATGACAGGGCAGCTCTCCTTGTCAATGTGGCCTAGGATGCTGGGTGGCCGCCTCAGGCCCTGCCAGGTCTTCAGCTTCCCATTGTAGAACTCCATGGACGGGAAGGTACAGATGCCCTCGTGCTGCAAGGCAGGGCATAAGCCAGAGCAGGTCCCCCGTCCAGCTGTCCTGGGGCCGAGGGCCGGGGTCTCGGGGGGGCCTGCTGTGGCCCCAGGACAAGGCCAGGGTGGACACAGGAGGTAGGGGTGTGGGCAGCAGCACCTGTGGCACCCCTGGCCTCGGGTCACATCTTGGGCGGGAGGGGCAGAGGCTGGGACGGGCTTACCATGCGGTACTGTATGTCCAACATGTAGGCCTCCGTGTGATACCTCTCGAAGAGAGACCGGTCCAGCCCCAGATTTTGCAGCTGCTCATTCTTGACCACAGGCCGCAGCTGCTTGTGGTCCCCGAGAAGAACCACCTGGAGGGACAGGCAGGTGTGGTCCTGACACCCCCCAGACCCAGAGGTACCCGGCTCCGTGGCCGCTGCCACTTGGCCATGCCTGCGGTGCTGCCCTCGTAGGCGAAAGACCACGCCAGGGACGGCTGCCTGGGGCTTCCGGCTCCCCGCCCACCTCACTCACCTTCTCAGCCTTCGAGAACTTCACCAGCGGGATGAGGGTCTCAGGCTCTGTGGCCATGCCGGCCTCGTCGATAAGGATCTGCCGGACGTTGAGCTTCTTGAGGCCGGCCAGGGCCGCACATGAGCACGTGCACAGGATGACTGTGTGCCGGTCCAGCTCGAACTTGCGTGCCTTCCCCAGGACATTCCTGTACCTGCGTGCGGTCACCGTGTGGTCATCCGGGGACACCGTTTCCCCCTCCCCCCTCCCTCTGCCACCTCCACGGCAGAGGACAGACTCCACGCCCCTAACTGCTTACCAGCTGAGATCCTCCTTGGAAAAGATCTCCCCTTTCTGCAGCCGGGCGTCAAGCGCCCTGATGTCTGGTGCGTAGGGGTTGGAAGCCTGCCGGATCCTGTGGTGCAGGGTGATGCTCCTGGGGTGCGGGGGGACATCCGTGAAGCCCCGCGTTAACCCCTGTCCGAGACAGGACGGTGGGGCCTTTTGCCTCCACCCACAGGCAGACAGCGGAGAGACCGCACCTGAGCATCGGGTTGGGACTGCCCTCCCGAGGGCTCTTCTTGGGCAGACGCCTGCCGCCCACACCCGGCATCGGGAAGTCGGCAGCCTCCGCCTGCTCACTGTACACTCGAAGGGGCTTCAGCTCCGTTCTCCTGCTCAGGAGCAGTCCTGGGGGCAGCGGGGCATGAGGGACCGTTCCCCGGGGCCAGCACCCCCAGGCAGAGCCCCCACACCACCAGCCCAGCGCACCTGCCAGGACGTCCACCGACTTGTTAGAGGGGCCGCAGTACAAGATGCAGGGGCCCCCCGGCTGCTTCTCCTCACTGGGCGGGGCACAGGCCCCCACCTGCTCCTCGTTTGACTTGTGAAGCCAGAACACAATGTGGAAGCCCACCACCGTCTTCCCTGCGCCTGCGGGCAGAGGGCACCATGAACAGGGTCCCCCGGGCCCGCCCCGGGCAGCCGGAAGCAGCACCTCCCCCAGCGTGAGCCCCACCTGGAGGGCCCTGGATCACAGTGAACTGCTTCTTCAGAGCCTCCCTGATGGCCCCATTCTGGCTGGGGTTCAGCGTGTGGCGGCCTCCGGGGAGGTCGAACGTCTGTTTCTCCAGGAGCCTGCCGTAGGTCCCTAAAGAAGGCCCAGGCCTCCCTGAGCAGGGGCCCAGGGCAGGGCTCAGGCACGACGAAGGGACATGGGGGAAGCCGGAGGGACCTACCCCGGCAGAGGGTCTGCTGGCAGTGCGGAGGGATGGGCTGGCCCAGGGCAATGCTGATGACCAGCGGGGACGCGTCCTTCAGCCCACACACGGCTTCTTCCTTGCGGCTGGGGGCAGGTGGCAATGAGGGTGGACACCGGAACCTCCACGGGACTCCCCCCTGGGGAGGGGCCGCAGCCCCACCAGCTACGCCCTACCAGCCGAGGGAACCCAGAGTGTTCCCCACCCACCCCACCCACCGGCCTCTCCCTGTGGAGGCCACTCACATGTCAGGAAGCTGCTTGGGCAGCACCTCGACGGTGAATGGGGTGCCAGGCCTCAGCACCTCTTCTGGAACCTTCTCCATGGCCATGTGCTGGATGGAGAAGTGCACCTGCTTGGGGATCTCCTGCCGGTCCGCCTGGCTCTCTCTCAGGTCCCAGTCTTCTGTCAGCCCGTGGGCCACCCACGTGTACGTGTCGGGGTCGATGCTCAGGAAGGGCCCGAGGCTGCTGGGCCCGGAGGACGGGGCGGCCGGGGGAGGCTGGCCGGGTCCAGCACCGGGCCCAGCCGGCAGCCCCTCGAGCCGGACGCACAGGTAGCAGTGCCTGAAGCTGAGGTCGATACAGTGCTCGCTGAGGAAGGAGGTTTCCAGGCAGAAGGCGCCCCGCAGCCGCCCCTGCGACGTGCGCTCCCAGGATATGCGCACGTGCTGCAGCGTGACCGAGTCATTCTCCGAGACCGCGCTGGTGGCCGCCTCCAGGGAGCAGAAGGGCCCCCACACGCGGCAGTGCTCGCCCACGTCCGAACACCGGTCCCGCCCCGCCTGGGGCATCTGGCCCGAGAAGCAGTCGCCTGGCCTCTCCACGTGCTCCAGGCAGAGGGTGAGGCCAGGGGCCACAGTCCACAGCTGCAGGGTCGGTGCCAGGAACCCGCGCTGCAGGCTGGCGCCGAGCTGCACCTGCAGCGTGTCCCCCGCGCCCAGCTCCCGGGCCACCTCCACAAAGTGGCCACAGTGGCTCCGCCGCACCCGCCCCAGCTCCCGCCGCTGGGGCTCCGCCGCACCTCGCTCCTGCACCAGGGCGGCCGCCTGGGGCCACCGCTGCTCCTCCACCAGCCGCAGCAGCTGTTGCCACAGGTCGGCGTCCACAGGCCAGGTGTGCGGGTCCAGCAGGGTGCCGGGCGGCGGGGAGCACGGCCTGCCCTCCTGCACCGAGTAGACGCGGCGCCGCCACGAAAGCCGCAGGCCCGGCCGCCTCGCCAGGCAGCAGGGGTGCTCGGCCAGCTGCAGGGCGCGGTAGAAGATAGGGCAGGGGTCGGGCAGGGTCTCGCGGTTGGCTGGGAAGAGCAGCTTGAAGCAGCGGGCGCCCGCCTCCACGTCCACCGCGAAGCCCAGCTTGCTGCGCGACCGGGTCTTGAGCTGTACCGCCAGGTGCAGGCTCCGGGCCCGGCGCTGGTAGCTCTGGGCGCGCCCGTGCCGGTAGCTGAACTCGTGGCACAGGCCGCCAATGTCCCGGGCGGAGTAGGCGGAGCCGCCGTGGCCCAGCGCCAGCAGGATCAGCCGCTGCAGCACCACGTCCAGGTACCTGCGGATGGGGGAGGTGGCCCACGTGTGGCAGCCCACCTGCAGCGCGTAGTGGCCGGCCAGCGGCCGGCCGCCCTCGCCGGAGCGGCCGAACACGGAGCGGCCCAGGGCCTTGCGGAGGTCGAGGCCCACGGGCGCCAGAGGCGGGTGCACGTCGTCCGTGGTGACGAGGTCCGCCAGGCGGTCACCGTCGTGGGCGCGGGCTGCGAGCTGGACGTGCCTCCACAGGGAGGCCAGGACGTAGAGCCGCGGCGGGGGGGGGCCGCAGCCCCCCAGGTGGTGGCGGAGGTGCAGCGACAGGGGCACCAGCCGCCCGTGCTTCTCGCGCAGCGCCGCGAGCTGGCGCTCGCTGGGCGCGGGCTGCCAGCGCAGCGGCGTGACCGTCCGCGTGCGCTCGCTGCTCACCAGGAGCTCGGCCACCAGGCTGTTGAACTGGATCATGTACTCTTTGACCATGACGTGGGCCGCGCGGAAGCCCAGCGCGCAGTCCTCGGT
The DNA here is from genome assembly GCF_023721935.1 of Panthera uncia. Taxonomy (NCBI): domain Eukaryota; kingdom Metazoa; phylum Chordata; class Mammalia; order Carnivora; family Felidae; genus Panthera; species Panthera uncia. The sequence goes on along the minus strand of NW_026057578.1, from coordinate 704,077 downwards.
CGGCTGCTCGTAGTGGGAGTCCGTCCGCAGGCGGTGCCGGCGCAGCACCCGGGACAAGTGGCACGCGGCCGCGACGCAGGCGTCCACGGAGTCCAGCTGGGCCGGCAGCTCCCGGCCCGCACCCGGGTGCCCCTTGATCGCGCGCTCGGCCTCCTCGTACGACAGCTGGCGGTCAGAGCGGATCACGGAGGGCGCGAAGCGCAGGCTTTTGAGCTGGTCGCTGCCCTTCTCAACGGTGAGGAAGAGGGAGATGGCCAAGCGGTCCTGGCCCGGCAGGAGGCTGAGCACATCCTGGCAGAGGCCGTCGGGCAGCATGGGCACCGGCTCCCGGTCGGGGGCGTAGAACGCGGTGCCCCGCCTGCGGGCCTCCACGTCCAGGGCCCCGTCCCTGGGGACAGAGCTGGCCACGTCAGCGATGTGCACGGCCACCTCGTACCTGGGGCCCAGATCTCGGACGCTGAGGGCGTCGTCCAGGCAGCGGGCGCCCTGGGGGTCCACGGTGAAGGTCAGGAAGCCGCGGCAGTCCTCCCGGCGGCCGGGTGCCCGGTGCTTCTTCGAGGCCCTGCAGGCGGAGGCCGGCTCCGGGGGGGGCTCCCCCAGGCCGTGCTCCAGGTCCAGGACGCGGAGGCCCCGCTCCCAGGTGCTGGCCTCAGGCAGCACCTCCAGGACGATGCCCAGCGGGTAGTAGAAACGCTGCCGCCACAGGACGATGCGCACGCGGAAGAACCGGCTGCTCCGCGCCTCGGCGGTGAGCCGCTCGTGCCCCACGCGCTGCACGCGGCCCTGCAGGACGCGGTGGATGGGCACCCGCAGGGGGTCTTTCAGCTCGGCCACGAAGATCTTCGTCACGGAGCCGTCGATGGGGGTCATGATGCGGGGGTCCCACTCGTCCATGCGGCACACGAACGCCAGCTCCCGGTGCTTCCTCTTCAGCACGCCCACCACGCGGCCCTGCGGCCTCCCCGAGGCGCCTCTGTCTCCGCCCAGGACCTCCACCAGCACCTCGTCCCCGCTGAAGGCCATCCCACAGCGCAAGCGGCCCCTGACCTGGATGGGGCCGGGGTCCACGCCGTCCAGCGGGACGGCCGTTGCCCGCTCAAAGGTCTCCTGCACGAAGGCACAGTGGCGGTACAGCTCGGGCTGCGAGCGGAGAAGTTTCCGCAGCTTGGCCCGCGGCAGGTTCGTGTACCCCCAGGCCTGGTGCGGGGACTCGGACCTGGCCACGGTGTCCAGAAGCCCATCTTCCCGGACGGTCACCGCCACGTTCCGGCCTTCGTCCAGGAGCTCCTGCAGGATGGAGTCATCGGCGTTGAGCTCGCTGTCAGGCCAGAAGTCGGACTCGGAGTCCTCAGGGTCCTCGGGGTCCCTGCCTTCCGTGGCCATGCATCCTGCTCCCGCATCCCCGGGGGCCACGTCGCCCCTCGCTGAGCCCTCTGCTGATGTCGTGTCCTCCACCTCCGTGTCCCCCGCTGCTGGGCGCCCCCCGGCCGCAGACCCCGACGCCGTATCCCCAGCCTCTGCCGCCTGGGTGGCCGTGTCTCCCGCCGCCGTGGTCCCGGACAGGAAGGTACCGCCTTTGGCCACCGCCCCTGGCTCCACCTTTTCCACGGCTGTGCGCGCTGTAGCTGGGCCCTCGGCTGCCCCCTCCTGGGGGACGGTGCCCTGCGCCACAGCTGCCAGCATTGGCTCTGCTCCGAGGGCCCAGTGCCGCCTGTGGACCACGGCCTGCTCGATGTGCCCCAGCGACAGGCCCTCGGGGCAGACGCTGCGATGTTTCACACACTCGCAGATGAAGCTCTTCCACAACTTGCTGCAGGCCCCGAAGGAGCAGAGGGCCACGGCGTCCCCCACAGCCACCAGCTGGGACTGGGCGCGGGTCATGACGGTGTTGAGCACGCGGGCGTCCGTGAAGAAGCCCAGGGCAGGGGCCTCGGGGCTCCGCAGGCTGTGCGGGCTGTGCACGGTGCTCAGCACCACCACCCGGAACTCGCGCCCTGCGAGGGGGTGCCGTCAGGCCGGGCCGGGCTCGAGGGGGGCCCCCGCCCTGCCCGCCCCGCCCCCAGCACCCAGCACCCACCTGGCAGGACCTCGAAGCTGCCCACGGACACCTGGCCCAAGTCCCTCTTCCTCAGCTCCTGCCTTAGCGCGCTCACCTGGAGACACACGGCCGGAGCAGCAGGCCCGGGTGAGCGCTCTGTGTGCCGTGAGGGTCCCCGGCAAGGGTGGGACACTGGCCCCCGCACCCTGGTGCCCTCGAGCCGCCCGGCCCTGGCACCAATCACATGGTGTCTGGAAGATTAAGTCCACGGCCACCCTCGCAGAGGCTGAGAAGGCCCACCGGGGCGGGGGCGCGCGGGTCCCCCAGACCACACAGGGACCCCCCCCCTCCTCTGAGCTGCTCCGACGGGAGTGGGGAAGGGGGGCTGTCCCGGTGGCCGGGGCTTACCTGGGCGCCGTGGGACACCACACAGATGTGCCTCTGCTCCCGGCGGCCCCAGCAGTGGGGCCAGGAGGCATAGATCTCCTGCACCTTGGCGATGACCTGGGCAATCTCGGCTGTGTTGAGCCAGGACGTCCTTGACACGTCACGCTCAGGGTTGCCCGCCACGTGGCAGAACGCGAGCGGGTAGTGCTGGGGGTGGCGAGGAACCTTGCCACTGGCGTGGATGGGGCTGCCCTTGGCCACGTAGAAGTGACGCGAGACGAAGCTGAGGATGGCCTCGGTGCTGCGGTAGTTCTGGTGGAAGATGACGCGGCTGCGCCGGGCCACCTCGTGCGCCTCCTGCTGGTAGTGCTGGAAGAGGCGGTACAGCAGCGTGTGCCTGGCCGCCTGGGCCGGGGCCACGCTGAAGAGCTTGGGCGCGACCTGCATGTGGTCGCCGGCCAGCACCACGCGGGTGCGGGGCGTGGCGTAGCGCAGCGGGGTGAGGGCCTCGCACTCCAGCATCTGGGCGGCCTCGTCGATGAGGATGTGCGAGAAGAAGCCGGCAGGCACCCTGAGCTCGCGGGCCTGGGAGGTGGTGGTGATGACGATGCGGTGCCTCTCCAGCTCCGCCCGCGTTGGGAGGCGGAAGGCCCGGCCGTCCTCCGTCAGGCAGCAGTACCGCAGCGTGGCCGCGTCCGTCTGGCTGGGCGGGCGGTCCGTGTACATCACCCGCAGCGGGGTGGCCTCAGGGTGGCCGCTGCTGACGTGGCCATGGAAATGCTCCTCGATGTAGATGTCGGCTGCACTGAGGGGACAAGGGCCCACGGGGCCTCAGCTGCCGTCCGCTAAGACACCTACAGTGAGCCCAGCCCAGCCCGGATGCCAGGAATTCAAGAGAGGCAGACAGACCTGTGTCCTGCCCCCACGGAGCGTAAACGTCAGTGGAGGGGACAGACAGACAGAGAGACAGGGAAGGTCAGAGCCGGACGAGGGGAGACGGCAACGGCACAGAGGGTCTACGTGGTCAGGGAGGGCTTCCTGGGGGGGGGGGGGTGGTGAAAGAGCTGGCCGTGCAGAGAGGCAGAGAAGGGAACAGCCGGGCCACTGCCCGAGGCAGCCCAGGGTGGCCAGAGGCTGCGGCTGGCCCTGAGCTCAGCTCCCAGTTGGCTGTCAGTGGGCGAGCAGTAAGGTTGGGCGTGGCTGGAAGGGGCCCTGAGGCCAGCGCGTCCTGGGGACGCGTCACAGCTCTGGGGCATCTCAGAGACCCAGGGACCCCCAGGCCCACCCCGGGAGGAGTGGTGGGGGGGAGGGCTCTGCCCAAGCAGCAGGAAGTGTTGGGAGCTAAGAAAACCATACTGACCGCGGGAGACAATCACAGCTGAGACAAGAGTCTGTGTTTCTCTGGAAGACCACAGCAGAGCCCCCCTCTCCCCGGGGAAGTGCCAGATGGGCCATGCCGGACCCCCTACCCGCTGCTCTCTCTGGCTCGGGGCCTTTGTGGAGGCACCCGCCCCTCCCCCAAACAGCAGACCCTGACCCCCGGGGCACCCTGTGCTGGGCCTGAAGCACAAACGTCCCCTGTCCCTTTCGGCCCAGGACCAGTCAGCTATCAGGGAGAGTCCCAGGGATCGGAGTGACCCTGACGCAGCCCAAGGGCTGCACCGTGCTCCCCCCCCCCCCCCCCCCCCCCCGCCCCTCTCCCCCCAGCATGCGCAGAGCAGCCAGAGGAGGAAGCTCCGCCAGGCAATCCCGGCAGGTCTCCTCCGGAACCAGCTGCCCGGACCTCCAGGGAACCTGAGAACCCGGGCTCCCCTTCTCCTGCAGCGACACCCCCACAGCGGTGCCCTCGCCCCAGCCCAGGAAGCAGGTGGCGGGCAGGTCCCAGGGGAGGCTCCGGGCTCACCTGTTGGTGTGCGTGCAGATGAGCACCTTGGTGTGCGGCTGCCGGATGACCTCCAGGGAGGCCACGGCCAGCGTGTAGGTCTTGCCGGTGCCGAAAGGGCCGTAGAGCAGCAGCGGGGCGACGGGCCGCACGCCCCTGGGGCTGCTGCCCGCGATGAACGCCACCGCCAACTTCTGCTTCTGGTTGCCGCGCAGCACGGGCAGGGCGGGCAGGGGGCGCGGCAGCTCACAGGCCGGCAGGTGGGGCAGCACCAGGCGCTCCTCGGGCAGCGCGTCCACCGCCTGGTGCCAGAAGCGGAAGGTCAGCGGGTCGGCCTGGAACTGCACCTCCAGGACGGGGCTGGTGTCGGGCTGCAGACCCAGGGCCGCGCAGCAGCGGGCCGGCAGCAGCAGCCACAGCGCCCTCTCCGAGCCGGCCTGGGCCTCCAGCCGCGCTTCGAACACCGTGTCGTCAGGGGCGGGCACGGGGGCCACCAGGGCGGTGCGGACCGCCCGGCTCAGCAGAAAGCCCTGGTCTGTGTCTGGCGTCAGAGGGGAGGGCGTGGGCACCTCGGCGTAGAGGGCCCCCGGCGGCGGGAAGACCATGCCCAGGGCCGGCGTCTCCAGTACTGTCCTCAGGGGCACCGGGCCCCGGAAGTTCAGCCTGGCGGGCAGGACAGGGGTCAGCCGGCCGGGGCCACGGCTCTGCGGCCGACGCCCCGGCGCCACCGCCCGCCCGCCGGCCCACACTCACTTGGCCACCAGCTCCTGCCGAACGGCTTCCTCCTCGTAGAGAAACTGGTGCATCCTCTGCCGGTAGTTGGTGCAGGAGATGGGACCTGGGGCCAGGCCGCCGGGGCTGAAGTCGAGGGCCAGGTCAGGCACCTTGTACTTGGCCAGCAGGGCCACCTGCTCGGCGCTCCGCTCCACGCCAGGCACCACGTGGCGGCTGCCGCCGTGCCAGCGCTGCAGCGCCTCGGGGCGGCCGCGTGCCGGCTCCCCCGGGAGCCCCGGGCCCTGCGCCTGGCCCAGCCGCAGCACCAGCTTCCGCAGCAGCGCCGGCCTGCGGCCAAAGTCGAAGACCACCCACTGCTCGAAGGAGCCGAAGGAGGTGCTCTGCACGCGCACCTCCACCTGGAACCTGGCCGGCGAGGCCGCCGGCACGCGGAAGCGCTCGCCCCGTGCGTAGAGCCGGCCCGGCGGGAGGCAGGGCGCCACCAGCGAGAAGTCTGCTCCCAGCTCCTGCTTGAGCAGCGCCACGTGCAGCAGGGGCTCCTGGGGGAGGGACTCGATGGCAAGGTGGCCCCTGGACCCCACCCGGCGGTCAGAGACCAGAGTCCACCCTGCTGTGCTCCCAGAGGGGTGCTCGGCCCGTCCGGACCTCGGGGTTCGCCTCTGCAAGTGGGTCACCGAGCTGGCCCAGGCGGCCCCCACGGACGCCGAGCAAGGTAACGGTGCAGCACGGGATGCTCAGGGCGCAGGTGGTAACCGGCCCGGTCCTCGTTCTCTGTGCCGGACAGCCCACCAAAAAACCCTCACGGGGCTCGGCCCAAGCGGCTGAGGCTCGTGCTCCGGATCACAGACACGGGCGAGATGTCCGAGGCGGCAGCTCAGACCCCAAACCCCGACCCCTCACCTCAGAGCGGACGTCGAACATCCAGCTGTGCTGCGTTTTCTTCTCGCGGGCCTGATGCACCAAGGGCTGGCTGCAGGTGATGAACACGCCGTCCACGGCCCCGGCCAGCTGCACGGAGAGGCCCGGCTGTGGGCAGGTCGTTCTGGCCCCAACGAGCCCCACCCGCTCACGAGGCCCCACTTACCACGAGGACCTCACTGCTGCTGTGCTGGTACTCGGCTAGCAGCCGCGCCTGGTAAGGCACCAGCCCCTCCTGCCACGCGGCCTGCTCCCGCAGCTCCACGTTCTGTGCCCGCTGGATCCACTCCTGCAGCTCCTCGTCCGAATGCGCCTTGGTGCAGGTGTCCCCGTACTCACAGAGGTCGGATCTGGGGAAGGGGAGGTCGGCAAGCAGAGGGGTGTGAGCCCTGGCCGCCAGATCCTGGCCTGGAGGTGGGGGAGGGGCACCTGGGGGCAGGGCTGGGGGAGGAACGGGGACCTCCTCCATCCCGTGCCCACGAGAAGAGGCCTGAATGGACCCGCCTTAGCCACGCCTCAGAGGCCGGGGTGGGGGTCAGCGGGTAGGGAACACAGAGGGGACAGGAACCCCCCGGTTTCTGTCAAAGGCGGGTTCGTCCCCTACCGCACGGTCCTTACTTCGGGCAGAGCTCAAACTCGGAGAGCCCGGCAGGCGGGCTGCGGTGTTTCCAGGGCACGGCCGGGTCCAAGGCCACCATCCACGCGTGCTCCAGGGAGGAGCAGTGGTTCTCAAAGGCCTCCTGGGAGCAGCAGGTGACCAGGCAGGCGCGGCAGTACAGCTTGGCTCCGGGGGGCTGGCGGTGGGGAGCCGTGTGCTCCTCCCCGCCGGGGCCGGGGGTCGAGAGCAGGTCCCGCCTCTGGAGCCCGTCCAGCTGCTCTGCCTCCCACACGGCCATCTCCACGGCGCTGTGTGCGTACTGGCAGCGGGCCGCCCCGTGCCGGCAGGGCCGCCCGCGCCCCACGAACCTGCAGTAGGCCAGGGGCTGGCCGTACTGGGGCTGCGGCCGCACCTCCACGACCTGCTGCCTGCGGCGGCCCTCGGTGCTCACGTGGCTCAGGAGCGAAGGGCAGGCTCCGTGCTGGGGGCACCGCCCCTGGGGGTCCACGGGGCAGAGGCGTGGCGGGCAGCCTTGGAAGCAGTGGGCACAGAGCAGCTGGAAGCGGCCGCCGTACTCGGCACGGATGGCGTCGGCCGGGCTGCGCGGGTCGCCCTGGGCCCCGCTGCCCTGCAGCTCGCACTTGAGCCACAGGCGCCGGACGTCGTGCTCGCGCTCGAAGGTCCAGACCAGCGCCTCCTCCGGGCTCCGGGCAAACGTGCACTGGTGGTGGTGGCGCCGGCAGCCCAGCCCCGGGCTGTAGTAGCGGCACACTTCGTAGCGGGCAGGCCGCGGGAAGCTGGGCCGGCGGTCCACCTTGCGCCAGACGTGCTTCTTGGTGGCTCGCTTGAAGCGGGCCAGCAGGACCTCGTGGCGACAGCTGTGCTCTACCCTGCGCAGGAGGTAGGTGCTCTCGTTGAGCCGCTGAGTGCACCGGGAGCAGCCCAGACACAGGTCCAGCTGGGCGCACAGCCTGGCCAGGGACAGCTCCTTGGCGGCCGCCGAGCTGCTGGGTGGTGGGCCGGGCCCTGGGGACGCCATCTCCGGCCTGGCTCTGTGGGGTGGCGTCCGAGGCTCACGGGTTCAGCCGGCGGTCTGGGGCTGTTCGCTCACGAGGAGGAGTCTGGAACGGGAGCAGCAGGGAGCAAGGTCGGGTCCCGAGGCCAGGAGGTCCACATGCGCCCAGGTGGGGGCTCAGACACACTCTGCCTCTCGGTCAGGCAGGGGCAGAGGAAACAGAAGCAGGGAGAACCCTGTCCCCCAGATGGGAGGAGAGGGCTGGTAGGTCCAAGGAGCTGGGCCCCATTGACCTTGACCCAACCAAGACCCCTCCCCTGCTGAAAGGTCTCTGGGCCCTGCTCAAAAGGAGCCAGCTGGCTGGCCAGTGGGAGGGAGGTTGCCCCGGCGACAGGAGCCCTGCAGGCTGGCAGAGGCTCTGGAGGCCCCTGGAGGCTTGGGGCTCCCCGGCAGCCTCCCGCTAGGGCCCTTGTATTGAAACGCTCGCTCCTGGAGCACTGACTCATCTGAACACAGCACCTCCCTGTTCTGTGAGATGGTGCACCCTGCACCTGCCTACGAGGGGAGACTGGGCTCCTCCCCGTGGGGGCAGGGGCCGAGGCAGGCGGAACCTTTCAGAGGCCGGCCCTGCCAGACAGGACAGGACAGGACGGCACATTTTCCTCCCAGAGGAAACAGGGATGCCCAGGATCTAGAACTTTCACAGGAAACTTTGAGGACAACACAAAGACGTTTTAAAAGGAAATGATTGCAGCCCCAGCCTTGAGCGGGAGAACCCACCCCACTCCAAAGGGAGTCTTGCGTCCACCTCCAGAGGGACCAGGGTGAGAACCCAGAGCCAGGTGGATATTCAGAAATAGGAGGACCTAAAGGGGTCCGGACTTGGGGTCCAGAGATCACGGCCCCTCCCCAGGCGGCCAGTGTCGCGGCTTCTCGGGGCTGGGGGCTCAGAGGTAGCTTCTGGGTCCCCCCCACCACCTCACCACCCCAGCACCCCCTCGGGCGGGGTGCGGCCTCCCCTCCTCTCCCTCTCGCACGGGGATCCCACAAAAGCCGGAGCCTGGAGGGCACTGGGCAGCCGCCACCTGGCGGGGGAAACCCCAGGCCCGGCCCCCAGCCCCCTGTTCACCCTCCCGGCCCCCCGCTCACCTTCCTCGATCCTGTCTTCCCCGCAGCCCGGTGCACCGTCCCCGCCCCGCCAAGCGATCACTTTCGATTCTGCCCCCAGGGTGACTCAAAGCGCTGACGCCCCATCGCGGAAATTACCTCACCGCCCCCCACCCCGCCCCCGGCACCGCCCTCAAGTGACAGCTCGTCTCCCCGCCCCCGGTGAGGCCCCGGAGCGGCTGCGACCCCCGCCTCGCGTCCCGGTGTCCGGAGCGCACAGACCCGCCCACCCGCGCGGCGCCTGGGGCTCGGGGAGGATGGGATCCTCCGAGGTTGGCAAGCCGTCCCCTGGGGCGGGGAGCGGGAGGGCGGGTGGAGAAAACCAGAAAACGAGAAATCAGAGCAAAGGGGGAAGGTGGTCCCAAGAACCCCGGGTGGGTGGCCGCTGACTGACCCCGGCAGCAGAGACCTGAGCCACAGCGCACCTGCAGGGAGAGGGCTGAGGGCTGGGGCAGTGACCCTTTCCTAAAGGGCTCCATCCAGTCTAGGTTAGAGGGGACCTGCCTTCTTACCTGGCGATGACTCTGGAGTTCTCTCCAGCCCCTTAAAATACTCAGGACATGTTTGGCCCATGCCAGCACCAGGACCGAGGGAGAGCTTCCCCCTTCTAGACGCAGGAAGCGTCAGGAGAATTTTGCAGCTTAATCGCATTTGACCCCGCAACTTTCCCTTGAGGGAAACAGGTCTCCCTTGAAGAAACAGGCACCGTGGTCACTGGCTGAGGTTCAGCAGCTAGCAGCTAGCAAAGCACCCGATCCCCCCACCATTACCTGACGTGACCCCAAGGACCCTTGCTTCCTGGATTCATATCCCTGTAGAGTCTCCTTGAACAATGAAGAGAGCTAAACCATGGCAGCAGTGTGACGACTGAGGCCGCGTCACAGTACACGGTGCTTCCTCCCCGCTCTCAGGCCGACTGTGGGGGAAGCCAGCCTCCACGGCGTGGGGGCACTCAAGCAGCGGCCTGTGGAGAGTCCCATGCCAAGAAGGACGGAGGCCTCCCGCCCAACCCGGACCGGTAGTTGGGAACGTGTGTGAGTCACCCTGCGAGGAGACCCTCCAGGTGAGTGCAGCCTCGTGAGAGCCCCCACGCGTGAGCCACCAGCTAAGCCACTTCCAGCCATGAGCTAACCGACGTTTAATGTTGTTTTAGGTCACGAAGTCTGGGGGTGATCCCTCACACAGCAATGGGGACCTGATACAGCAATATTGTTCCTCAGTGAAACCCACCTCTATGGAACCAAGGTCAGCGTCGTGTTGGGAGCGGCCAGTCAGGAAGTCGGCCGGCTGCACCATTAGCAATCACACCAGAAGACTTGACATACACAAGCGTCAAGTCAGAGGACAAAATAGAGGAGATATTCCATAAGCAATGGCAACAAAAGGCCCAGGGATGAGCTTAACAAGAAATATGCAGGAAAACTGAAACGTTCCCAACAGACACCGTAGAAACTGGACCAGAATACCACATTCTTGGATGAGGGACTTAACATCGCATAAAGACATTAATCCTTCCTAAACTTATGTATGGATTTAATACCATCTCAGTAAACATACAAGGAAGAATCAGGGGTAGACGTGCTCGTTTTAACTCATTAAGGAAAGCATAACACAAACAAGCAAGAAGAGGAGGGAGGATTATGCCAAAGAAGGAGTCACAAAAACTGAAGAAGGGAAAGAGTCCCAAACTCATGTTACAAGCCCACACTCACCCTGGTACCAAAGCCGGATGGATACCACAATGAAAGAAAATCAAAGACCAATTGTCCTGATGAACATAGATGCAGACATTCTCACCAAAATATTAGCAAACCAAACTCAACAGCACATTAAAAGGATCATCCACCATGACCAAGCGGGATTTATCCCTGGGACGCAAGATGGTTCAACATCAGCAAATCAACAAAAGTGATACATCACATTCACAGAAGGAAGGATAAAAATCGTATGGTCGTCTCAGTAGATGCTTCTCTGCATGTGACACAACACTGCATCCTTTCATGATAAAAATGCTCAACAAACCGGGAATGGGAGGAATGTTCCTGGCATAACGAACACCATATGTGACAAGCCCACAGCTAACATCCTACTCAATGGTGAAAAGTTAAAAGCCTTTTTTCTAAGATCAGGACCAAGACAGGGATGCCTTCCGTCACCGTTTCTAGCCAACATAGCACTGGAAGTCCTAGGCACAGCAATTAGAGAAGAAAGAGAGATAAAAGGCATCCATATCAGAAAGGAAGAAGTAAAATCATATCTGTTTGCAGATGACATGATATTATATATAAAAAATCCGAAAGACTCCACTAAAAAAAACTGCTAGCACTAATAAATTAATTCAGTGAAGTTGCAGGATACAAAATCAACATACAGAAATCAGTTGTATTTCTGTACACTAACAACAAACTATCTGAACAAGAAATAAAGCAATCTCATTTACAATAGCATCAAATATAACGAAATATTTAGGAATACATTTCACGAAGGAGGTGAAAGGCCTGTACGCTGAAAACAGTAAGACACAGATAAAGAAATTGAAGAAGACACACACAAAAAATGGAAAGATATTCCATGCTCATGGATTCGAAGAAATGATGTCCTGAAAATGTCCATACTACCCAAACCGATCTACAGATCCAACGTAATCCCAATCAAAATTTCAATGGAATTTTTCATAGAAATAGAAAAAAACTATCCTAAAATTTATTTGGGACCACAGAAGACCCCAAATAGCCAAAGTAACCCTGGGAAAAAAGAGTAAAGCTGGAGGCATCACACTTCTTGATTTCAAGCTCTAAATACAAAGCTATAGTAATCAAAACAGTATGGTACTGGCAGAAATAAGGCACACGGGCCAGAGAAACAGAACAGAGAGCCCACACGTAAACCCACACATATACGGTCAACTAACTTTTTATAAGCGTTCCAAGAACACACGATGGGGATAGGCGCGGTCTCTTCACCAGATGGTGCTGGGAAAACCAGATGTCCACATGCAGAAGAATGACACTGGTTCCCTATCTTACACCACTCACAAAAAATAACTCAAAGTGGATCAAAGACTTAAATGTAAGACCTAAAACCACAAAATTACTAGAAAAAGAAAACAGGGAGAAAGATCCTTGATATTTGTCTTGACAACGATTTCTTGGATATGACCCTGAAAGCACGGGCAGGGAGCACTAAACACACAAGTGGGGTCACATCAGACTAAAGAGCTTCTGTTCCACGAGGGCGCTATCAGCACATTGAAAAGGCAACGTACAGAATGCAAAAAATATCCATACATCCGATGAGCGGCTAATATCCAAAATTTGTAAGCAGCACATACAACTCAATAGCAAAAATAAAGAAATAATCAAATTTAAAAATGGGCAGAGGACCTGAATAGACATTTTTGCAAAGATGACATACAAATGAGCACCAGACACATGCAAAGATGCTCAGCATCACTCACCGTCAGGGAAAACACAGATCAAAAGCACCAGGAGACACCTCACACCTGTTGGGATGGCGAATACCAAAAAGACAAGAGATAACAGGTGTCGGTTAGTGAGCATGTGGAGAGAAGGGAACCCCGCGCACTGTTGGTGGGAATGTAAACTGGTGCAGCCACGATGGAAAACAGCATGGAGGTTCCTCAAAAAATTAAAAATAGAACTACCGTCTGATCCGGTGATTTCTGGGTATAAATCTGGAGGAAATGAAATGAGGGTCTCCGAGAGCCATGTGCACTCACGTGCTCCCTGCAGCACTGTTCACAACGGCCAAGACACGGAAACAACCTCAGTGTCTGTAATCAGATAAATGGGTGGAGAAGACATTAATTGAAAACGAGTAAGAGGATACTAGCCCTACCAGATATGAAAACATGCTGTAAAGCCACTAGGAGTGTATTCCGGGAGTGCAAGCGGGCAAGCGGCTCAAGGCGGCAGAACAGAGTCGGGAACACGACTGACTTGCACACAGGGTTCCATACACGATGGAAGGCGGTGTGTCGGGTCCCCAGGAAAGGAGGTTCCCCTCCACCCAGGTTCTGTTAGAACTGCTGGATTTCTAACCATTCTGTTAGGACAACTGCTTAGCATCTTGAAACAAAAATAGGGCAGGGGGATTCTCTACCCAAGACCTTACACCACAAATAAAACAGCAAATGGACCAAAGATTTAAACAGGAAAAACAACAACAACAACAACAACAACAACAACAAAAAAACAGCCATAAAGTCACTAGAAGAAGCCGAGGAAGAATGTGTTTATTTGTTAGTAGTCTTGTGGTGGGAAGGCCTTTCTCAGGAAAACCAACCCAAGCAGCCGGTGCTCCCATCTCCTCCCACGTGGTTCATTGACTTCTAGTTGACGGTTTGAAATCGGCCATGGAAATCAGCAAATGCTTTTTTTTTCCTTCTCAGAGAACCAGTAGTTAACCATCTACCAATGCACCATTAACACATTCAACCACAAAAAAAAAAAAGGGAAAACAAGAGTCAACATCCAAACACAAACTGACAAAGAATTATACCTCATATCACAGCTAAGAGCTCTAAATGTAACGAAACCTCCTTTTCAGGAAATGCAAGTTCCAACTATATAATTTTTTCCACCTCTCCATCAGCAAGGTCCCCAGACATGGCACTGGCGGGGAGGGGGTGTCAGAACTGGAACCACAGTGGCAATCGGGCAGCACCGGGCCAGAAGCGCCAGGACACATCCGTCCAAAGGCTGACGGACGCACGTATGCAGAACCAAGTCTACACATGGCGTCTGTGGCAGCCTCCTGTCTAATCACAGTGGCCGAGGGCGCCCCGGTGCGCGTCATCACCAGCATCCCATCCCTTGTGCCACCAACTACTCTGAGGCCATAAAAGAGGAGGCATCTCAAATGTCGTGAAATGCAGTTTTTTCCAAGATACTTTGTTAGAGAAGAAAATTGAGGTGTACCACAACGCACCTTGGGTTTTTAAGAAAAGAATTAAAAACTATATAAAGTTCAAAAGTCAGTTACAGAAATCAGAAGTAAACTGCATGGCCAGGAGAGGAGGGAGACTTAGGTTTTTCCTTTACTTTTTTGGACATTGGAGTTTGGATTCAGTGCGCATATTCCTTAAGCAAATACAAAGGCAGAGTGTGAAAGGCACCACATTGGGTACTGAATCGTGGGCTCTTGCGAAGTAACCATCCTCTCTGGTCACTCACATGCCGGGATGACAGCCTCTCCCCTTCCGGCCCTGCAGACCATCCAGATGTCGATGGTGCCAATTTCATCTCCAAAACCCAGACCCACACAGCAAGCCCCAGCCTCTTCCCCTGCATGTCAGGCAGGCCTGTCACACTGCACTAGGCCCACACTTTCCCCTGCTCCTCCAAAAGCCTCCCGGGTTTAAGAAATGAGCACCCCAACCTCCCAGGTGCCCAGGCGCCCTGGACCCCTCCTCCCACTCCACCTCCAGCCATCAGCAAATGCTGCAGCTCCAAACCCAAGCCGCCCCAGAAAGCGTCGACGCCTACAGCAGCCTCCTGGCTCCCAGGTCCCCGCTACCAACATAGCATACACTCTGCTCCGCTCCGCCAACCAGTAAATGCAGCGGGACGAGTTCGGAAACGGATGATGTTTGCAACCTTGACAGTGACAACCGAAACAGATATTTATATTGTCTCCAAGTGTCTCCCCTGGGATGCCTTATAGTTACAGTGGAGAGCCCTCTCCTGCCCTTGGGACCAGGCACAGCAGGCGCCGGGCGCCATGCAGGAAGGGACACCGCCCCCTCCTGTGGTTCCAGCCCCAAACGCAAAACCTCACGCCAATCACAAGGAAACGTCACAGACAAAATGCCTCCTCAGAAGCGTCCAGGCCGTGAGAGACCAGGAAGAGCTGGCCGTTCGAAGAACCCATATCCGTACCTATGGAATTATGAGACGGTTAACAAAATGTGAATGTGGGCTGAGAACCAGCGATGTGTAAGTTTCCTGGTTTAATGATTGACAAAGTACGTGTTCTTAGGAAACAGGTGCTAAGGGGCGGGGGTAAAGGGCGTCATGTCTGCAACTCACCTGCAGACAGCTCAGAAATCACCGTGTATTTATATAGTAAACCAAATGGGACAGGATGTCAGAAACCGGTGAATCCAGATGAAGAGTGTATACAAGTCCTTTGCACTATGTTTGCAACTTGAGTGTAAGTTTGTTTGAAATTATATCAAATTAAAAGGTAAAAGCCTCCACCCAACACCTCCCCCTGTTAAGCAGCCGTCCCTCATCCAGCATGTTTCCTGGTGGACTAGCCTGGCCCTTGCCTCCTGTGGCCCTCCTCCATCACCAGAGCCGCTGGGAAAGCCCCCAGATAACCCTGCCGGCATCACTTGGGAGTGAGGGGCTCGCAGGCCTCGGGGCCAGGCCTCAGTTCACCTGCCTGGTCCTCAGCTACCCCTAGCAGTCTCCATTTAAGAGCCACCCAGAGAGAAATTTAATACCCAGGTACAGTCCCCCAAGGACCCTCCCAGGGACTCACCCAGGGGTCCCACCCAGAAGGTCACACCCTGGCCTGGGAGCAAGAAGGCGATTGAGTCTACCAACTGGAGGGTCCCAGTTTACCCTGGGGGTGGGGAGGGGACAGCCTGGAGGGCCTCCTAGCACCATCCTTCCCTGGGGAGCCTTGGGATGAAGGCCTCTGGGGGCTGCATCCCACCAGACCCAAGGGCCGGTTGTCCCAGCTGCACTCCCCACCCCGACCTACAACGGCTCTGCACCACTGTCTGTGCACCCCCACCCCACACTCAGAACCCTTCCTGGAGCCCCCCAGGCCAGGCCTTGAGCCCCAGGAGAGTGAGCTTTGTGTTGCTGATGAGATGGTCACTGTGAATATTTAGGACCATCTCACCAGGAAGGTTGAGGACAATCCCCAAATCTCCCTTTTGTGCCCCCAGGAAAGCGGAGGCCTCGCTGGGGGTGGGGCCACCCTATCCTCTAAGGTGACACGCTGGGGGCAGGTGGAGGATGTGTCTGCACTCCCAACAAAGGGAGGAGCTGCCCCTGATGGGAACTGGTGCCCTGGAGGCAGACCCAGGCAGACCCCAAGCCTCCCACCAGTGCCTGACCTCTCCCCCCACCCCAGGGGCTGGAAGCCTGGTGTGCTGTCGGGTGGGCTGTACCCGCCTTGACCCCCAACCCGCTGGGGGAAGAGAGGGAAGCTGAGGCTCCGTGCACCGGCCCCAGCCGAGCAGGCTGCAGGATGGGAGCAAGGTCCTCGGAGGCCAGAGCCCCGGGTCTCCTCCGAGGAAACACAGACGTGGCCAGAGACTCGAGTCCACACTCCCGACCTCTGGGCATCATTCCTCAGCATGCAGCCAGCCTGCCCTGTTGCCTCCCAGGTGAGGTCCAGTCCCCAGCTACCCCATGGCCTGCAGGACCAGGGGTGGTCACAGGGGTTGGTCGAGTAAGGAGAAAGTTCATGACGATGAACGCACACTGCGTGGCAGGCACCGGGCAGGCGGGGGCGACAGGGGAATTTTCCCTGCAATCCAGAACAGGCGGGACGCTGGCCACGTGGCTGTAAGTGTCCAGAGAGCCACTGGATGGGTGCAGCCGGCAGGCATCCGGGACTGACCCGCACCCGGTCTTCTCAAAAGGGCACCGAAGCAGGGAAAGGGTGGCTTTCCAGCCACTGGTGCCGGGACAACAGGTGGTTGAGGAAGGAATGGACCCCAGCCCTACCTCACATCACACAAACTCAGAGCATGGGCCATCTAAATGTCAAGGCTAACGTGTGAGGCTTCTGTAAGAAAACAGAACAAATCATCACAGCCTTGGGGTAGGCAAATATTTCTTTCAAAGGACATGAGAAGCACTCACATAAAAAAGAAGGTTGATAAACTGGATTTCATAAATATGAAAAATTTCTGTTCTTCAAAAGATACCAATGAGAAAAATAAAAAGGCAAGCCATTGGCTGAAAGAAGATATTCAAAATACACGTATCAGATGAAAAGATGCGCGTAGATTATTTTTTATCCTTAAAACTCAGTAATATTTTTAAAGCATGGTTTTAAAAAAATGAACAAACTAGGGGCCCCTCGGTGGCTCAGATAGTCGAGCATCCAACTCTTGGCCTCGGCTCAGGTCATGATCTCACGGTTGTGGGATTGGAGCCCCATGTCAGGCTCTGCACTGACAGCTTGGAGCCTGCTTGGGATTCTCTCTCTCCCTCTCTCTACCCCTCCCCTGTTGGCTCACATTCTCTCTCTCCCTCCCTCACACACACACACACACACACACACACACACACACGAACAGAATCTTTGAACACACACGTCACATAGGAAGATATACAAATGACCGCAAGCACGTTAAAAATGTACCCAACACCTCTGGTCACCAGGGAAACGCAAATCAAGTGAGATGCCACGCGGAACACAGGAGAATGGCTGAGTTTGAAAAGACTGGAAGCACATGGCACCGTCGCACCGCACTCAGACATCACCGGCGGGTAAAATGGAGAAGCCGCTTTGGAAGACAGTTCGCTGGGTTCTGCTAAACAAACATCTACCTGTGAGCCAGCGATTCTCCCTGGTCTGCTACCCCAGAGAAGAACAGCATCTCCATTCTCATTCTTGGGGGGAGCTCCCCCTGCTGGTTGCGTGGGGTGGTGTCAGTCTGTCCTCGAATTGTGCCCGTGGGTTCCTGGGGGCTTTATTCATTGCTGCCCAAAACCGTAAACAACGCGGATGTTCTTGGTGAGACTACCAGATAAGCAAATTCTGGTGTGTGTGTGTTTTTTAAGTTTATTTATTTATTTTGAGAGAGAAACACGGGAGGGGCAGAGAGAGAGGGACAGAGAATCTCAAGCAGGCATCCACACTGTCAGCACAGAGCCCGGTGTGGGGCTCGATCCCACGAACCGTGAGATCATGACCTGAGCCAAAGTCGGGCGCTTATGCGACTGAGCCCCCAGGCGCCTCCACAAATTCTGGTGTGTTTGTATAATGGGATGCTACTCAGGAAACCACAGCGTGGCAAGCAAGCTCACAAGAGCACGAACGAAACCCAACTACGTTCTGCTGAGCGAAAGCCGTCAGGCCCGAAAGAATATGTATGTGTGTATGTATCTATCTATTTACTTTTTTTTTTTTAACGTTTTATTTATTTTTGAGAGAGAGACAGAGCATGAACAGTGGAGGGGCAGGGAGAGAGGGAGACACAGAACTGGAAGCAGGCTCCAGGCTCCGAGCTGTCAGGACAGAGCCCAATGAGGGGCTCAAACTCATGAACTGTGAGATCATGACCTGAGCCGAAGTCAGACGCTTAACCAACTGAGCCACCCAGGTGCTCCTCAAAAGAGTGTTTAATATATGCTTCCATGTAGATGACGTTCAAGAACAGAGAAATTATTACAACACCAGGGCAGTGGCACACAAATTCATCATACTCTCCTGGTGCAGGTACCCTAAGAAGAGAAAAGTTGCTCGAATCTGATCTGGAAATCCGTGGGTCCTGGCCGAGGCCACGGCAAAACTGTCTTACGGAATCCTGGTCTCTTGCAGAAGAGCCATTCCAACGGAAAGGAAACCATTGGATGACCCCTTCCCTAGGTCTTGGCCCCAAACAGAGAATAGGACCCAGGTGTGGCCCCGATGGAGAGAAGCTGATGACGGCACAGTATGTCCTGGTAAACGTGGCTGCGTAACAAACACCCCAGAACTCGGTGAAATCAAACGGCCATCCATCACCCTCAGGAGGTTTGCAGGCCAGTGATTAGAAGAGACCCCGGGTCCATGGTGTCCAGAGCCTCAGCCAGAAGGAGCCTCGGAGCGATGCTCCCCACTCTGTGTCTGGGACCTGGGCTGCAACCGGCATTCCTGAGGGCTCTGTGTGTCTCTACCTGGCCGCCTGCTCCAGGGCAGGCGTGTTCTGAGAGGACACGGCAGGTGGAGGTACTGTTGCCTTTTGCCGGCCCAGCCCCATACAGCATGTTTTCTGCCACGTCCCGCTCGTCAGAAGTGAGCCACTAAGGCCAGCCCACGGCACGGGGAGGGAAGTCGACTCCAACTTTCGTAGGAGGAGTGTCACAGAATGTGTGGATACGTCCTAAAGCCACCACACGGAAGAGAGCCGAGTTGTCCACACAGTCGGAAAAGAGCGAGCAAGGAAAAGGCAGAGCCAACCCAGAAGAAAGCCCACAACAGCTCCTCACAAACACTCCAGCCTCTAAGACAACCTGGTAAGAGACAGGATGCAAACGCATCAGTAATTACAATAAACATAAAGGACTACATTCTATCAAAGGATTGAGAATCTGAGATTGGCTTTTGAAAGAAGGAAAGGAACACGGCCATTTGGCACTTATCAGAGATGCACCAAAACACAAAAACGCAATATGGTCAAAAGTAAAAAAGGAGGGGCCCCGGGGGGCTCAGTCAGTTGAGCATCCGACCTCAGCTCAGGTCACAATCTGGTGGTTCACGAGTTCGAGCCCCGCGTCGGGCTCCGTGCCGACAGCTCAGAGCCTGGAGCCTGCTTCGGATTCTGTGTCTCCCTCTCACCCTGCTCCTCCCCCTGTTCTCAAAAATAAAATAAAAACATAAAAAATAATAAAATAAAAAGGGAAAAAGATACTCCAGGCATCTACCAACCAAAAAATAAATGCTGACATAGCAATATTGATTTCGGACAATCTAGAATTTAGGGCAAAGATTAAAAACGCCCCCAACCTAGACATAGGAAGGCACGCTGCTTAGCAAAAGAGGGAATCATCCACAAAGAGTGTTTCTCAAGCTTTTTGGCTCAGATCTGCAAGCAGAGTTTCCAAAGTGCTGCTTTTGCCACCCAGGCTGCAAGGCCTGTGGTCCCTGGTGGGGGCCAGGGGGGCTGAACTGCAGGCGGAGCTCAGAGGGTTTCAGGGCAGTGGAAACGCCCAGCGAGACACTGCGATGGGGGCGCCTTATACATGCGTCCGAGTGCACCGAAGCTACGACACGGAGAGCGACCCCACCGTGAACCGTGGACTCAGGCAATGAGCTGTCAGTGCAGGTTCTTTGGCTGGGTGGGGGCAGGGGGCATGTACGAAATCTCTGTACTCGCACTCAATTTTGCTGTGAACCTAAAGCCACTCTGAAAATAAATATTAATAATAAATATTTTAAGTGTGTCAAACAAGTTCACCGTTTAAAAGTGGGGTTGTAACTCACCTCTCTCAAGAAGGGGACAAATCAAGCGGACAGAAAAATAAATAAAAAGACAGCAATGCTCCACAACACAATGAATGAACTTGATCCAATAGATAAACACATTTGGCCAAGAGAAAATACGCATTTTGTCCTCAAGCACACATGGCCATTTTCAAGAATGGATGTGGTTCCAGAGCAGAGATCCAGAGAGTCAAGGGTTCAGGCCTCTGGTCCCCGCGGAGAGGCAAGATAGAGGTAGAGGGCCTTGGGGAGCGAGGCTCATCTGATTTAGGTCTCACTCAGGGCGGTAGGTTAGACAGGTAGAGCAGGAGGCCAGTCCGAGGGTGGCCTTAGCAACCTGTGACAACACTGTGCCTGCCCGGCAGGGTGCCCCACGAGCAGGGAAGAGGAGGGGCTCTCTGGAGGGAGAGCCCAGGGCCCAGCCCGGCTCATTTCCAGCCCCTGGAGGAGTGCGGTGCCCCACCTGACAGGAAGCCCGGGGAGGGAGGCCTGGGGGACATTTGGGAGAGGATGGCTGCAGGAGAGCGGAGGCCCAGGTTCTCGAGCCACGGGGCAGGCCCTGGACACAGGATGGGAGGCCCAGCCCAGCGGCCCTGCTCCCTGAAGGACACTTGGCTCCTGGATATCCGACACTCATTTGGAGAACGCCTACCGCCTACACATCACTCTTCCCGGTCCCCGAGTTCTTCTGCCGGCTACCCCTGATGTGTAACTCGGGGCTCGAGGCCCAGAAGACGCTTAGTAAGTACACGTGGAGGCACGCGCGTGCCGGCGGCGCCCTCTCCGGTCCGGGTCGGAGGGCGGCACTACATTCCCAGTGGACCCTCAGCCAGCCCCCAGGAAGGGAGGAGGGGGCCCTCTGTCCGCCCCACCGGCTGTGCCAAGAGGCTGCACTCGTGCCCTCTGACCCTCTACAATATGCTTGCAGGGATCACAGAAGGGAGGGCGCCCCGCGACCCCGGGAGGGTACAAGCTGAGTCAGAAGGGCCCGCCTTGGGCCTGCAGTGGGAGCCGCCCTCAGCTCCACAGACCCCTGTCGCCCAAGTCCCACCCTCTCTGGCCGCGACCCCCCCCCGCCCCCCGCCAGGGCCCGGCACCGGGTCCTGCTCCCCCGGCAGCCCTCCCTCCTCCCGGGGCGTGGGGAGCCAGCGCACGTGCATGGTGGGCCTCCCACACCCACAGTGAGCCAGAGAAGCCAAGCGGGGCTCGTTCCGTGCGACCCCCCAGTACATGCGGGAACTCTGGACGCAGAAACTGTGCTCTGCAAGTCGGGGCCCTCGCTCCCCCTGCTCCGGGCGCTGGGGGCAGAGGGTCCCCACCGGACACCCACCCTTCTGAGAGGTGGGGCGCGTCTCTGTGCAGCACATCAGGAGCTGACGGGTGTACCCGCCGCCCGTCCGGCTCACTGGGGCCCCTTCTCATGGGGTGTCTGCAGGCACACCTCACATCTGCTCAGGCGAGCCTCCCGAGACCCCACCCCTGAGATGCTTTCCTACCGCCCACTTTCCAGCAATGGGCTCTCCAGGCCACCTGAGCACGGACACCGCCCGGACCCCCTCTCGTCCTCTCTGCCCGTGGAGACGGCCGTGCCTCTCACTAGTATCCCCATGACAACTTTCACTCTGACACTTCTTGTCCAGGCGGGTCACAGGCCACGGGACACAGATCCACAAGCAGGAGCCTCCAAGCTCCACCACGCCCAATTAGCGGATGTCCCCGGGGCGGGCTCCCACACTGGCAACTCCACAACTGAGGACTGCCCTTCTGGGCTCGCGGTGCTCCTGCGGTCTCCCTGGAAGCGGGCCACTGCAGAGACCCCCGCGCCCCACGCCTCTCCACCAACGAGGGCGCGGAGGAGCCCTGGGCATGACGGGACGGGCTCCCCCTGAGAGGAGTGGGGAGCCTTCAAAGCATCTGTAGCGGGAGGCCTGGTGGTCAAGGGACCCCTAGGAAGGGCGGTGGAGGGCAAGAAACCAAGGACAGCAGACCCCACAGACGACTGCGGAGAACGCCTCGCTCCTGGGGAGCCCGCACGGGCCCTCCCTCTCCCAGCAAACGTCCCCAGCTGCCCGGCCGGAGCGCCCGACCAGGGCCAGGGAGCTCGGTCCACACCCCGGCCCTGCCACCCTCTCCTGGCTCCACCTTCTCCCACGTGAAAGCAGGGGTCAGGCGGGTCCACTTCAGCGTGGTGGCCCCGAACTCTCACCTCGGGAACCCCTCCCATGCAGGACCCCGAGGCCCGGGCAGGGGGGCTGCCGCAGCGACACCATGAGGTGAGCCTGACCGCCTTTGGGCGTGTGGATGTGCGCCACTGTCCGCGGCCCACCCACCGCTCAAGGACATCATCACGCCCCTTGGCCTCCAGTAAACTGCACGGGGAGGGTGGGGCGACGGGGAGGGCCCCCAGACCACCCTCTCAAAAGCAGGCGGCAGGCCGAGTGCGCCGTCTGCAGTGGGCACACGCCTGCGCGAACTTGACCCGCATCGTAAGAGTCGGACACAAATTACGAAAAATGTTTTTACTTTAAATCAAAGTACCAAGCAGATACTTGCAAAACAACGTACAAAGTAGAACCCGGATGCTTCCCTGCCCCAGGCACCGACCCTGCCCCCCAGAAGCAGCCTGCGGTTCTGGCCCCAGGGGACTGGAAGGCGCGCTCGCACCCTCCCGGGGTGGCACAGGTGCCAGGCAGGGGGAGGGGCTGCGGTCATTTCTGAAGCTCTGGTGTGAACTTCCCTCCAGTGCCCTGTGGTCTGAGAGCAGGGGTGGCAGCTTCAAAGGGGGCGGGTGCGCCCGACTTTGACAAAGGCTCGGAAAGCAAACCGTGGTCTTATCAGCCACATAGTTTCCTGTATGGTCTGAGCTGGTGCAGACGGGCAGGACTAGCTGGGCTGTGCCCACACCCGCGGGGTCACACTGCCGAAGGCGTCAGGACTCAGTGGAGAGGAGTGTAGACACCAGCTGACCCATGACAACAACAAACTCGTTCGCAACAGAAAGAAAACGGAAAAAGACCACCCCAGTGGCTTGACTCGGGGGCCAAGACCCGCTCAGGTAGTACTGGGGCACCTGACAGATGGAAGGACGGACAAACAACCCAGTTCCCTTCAAAGCACAAAGTGGGGCAGTGGCTTGTCTCTGGAGTTCCCCCCTGCCTTCCCCTAGAGAAGGAAGGGTCTTCAGCAGGCAAAAGATCTGGAGGGCTGGGGGGCAGGGGGGGCACGGGAACCTGCCACTTGAAGGCTCGGGCCTGCCGTGGGGCCCTGATGGAGAGGGCGCCAGGCCTCCAGGGGACCCCTGCCTGGTCCTCCTCCTGGGTCTCAAACAGACCTGCTGACAGCCCATGGTGGCCGTGGCCGTGCCTGTGGGCAGTCTGGGCCTCCCAAGTGCCCTCAGGCACCAGTGTCAGCCAGCAGGGGGCCAGGGAGTCCCAGGGAGCCCAGGGGCCAAGCTGTCACGGTGGCCCCACCAGCGGACTGAGCACAGGGGTCGATACTAAGCCCCCACAAATCTTCCTCCGCCCCTGACTTATTCTGTTTGCAGCCTACCACCCCCCCACCCCCTCCCCCAGGGACCAAAGCCCCAGGGGCACAGCCACCGTCACACTCCCCTGGGGTGGGCCTGCTGGTGCTGACAGCTCACAGCAGGAACCACGAGCACAGTCGCCCGCGGGCCATCCCTATGGTCCTGTACAAAACACTCTGGAACCCAGAGCGAACTCGGGAAGCCTAGGCACTCAGCATTGTTTAGTTTGAAAATGCTATAAATTTGACTCTTGCAAGAAGCCTACTAAACAATTCACTTAAAAACACCCACAGTGCGTGTGCAACGGCCCCTGGTGCTGAGCACCTGCCGGGCAGAGGGAGGTGGGGGTACTGCCCCGTTCTCACCCCAAGGCAGATGGCAAACTCAAGCTGTCAGGGCCCTGGGTCCACACTCCAGTCCCAGCCCCCCCACCCCCCACCCCGAGACCGGGGCCACGCGCAGACCCGCAGCAGCACCCACGCCGTCCCGGAGACAGGGGGACAGGGTGCCAGGCCACACTAAACCTACAGAAAACTGTGGGAAGAAACCAAATCCATAGGATCCATGGGTTTCCACACTTGGGGACGGTTCCCAAGACATGTGTTAGCGACACCCCCTCCCCCAGCCGGCTCCGGCCCACCCAGGGGCCCCTCGCACCCACAGAGTCCGCACCCCACTCCCCGGCTCTGCCTCCTCATCCTCTCTGACCGGCTCCTCATCAGGCCTGACGTGTCAACAGTATCAACAAGCAACAGATGGAAAAATGTATTTCCCAAGAAAGAAGGGGGAGGAGGCTCCGAGCGGAGGGCTGACCGCACAGGTCTGTTGTGTTCGATCCCTTTTTCTCGCCGTCTGTTTTGGTGTTTCCTCTCTTTGGTTCAGCCCGACGTGGCCCGCAGGGCGCCGGCACCGTGCTCCCGCCCGGCCGCAGCCTGAGGAGAGGCGGCTGGCCCTGTGCCCACGGCGGGCCTCGTCCTCCACCCACGTCTACTTGTGCTCACGGCCTTCCGCCATGGCGGCCACCTCGATGGTGGCAGTGTGCTCCTCGGGGCCTGAGGCGGCCACGGCGCTCTCGACGGCCCCTGTGGGCACTGTCACGATGGTGCTGCCCCCGGGCGACACCTGGGCCACGTTCTGCAGGGTGGGGCCCAGGCCAGGCAGGGTGAGCAGCTGTAGGGGGCTCACCACCTTGACCACAGTGCTGCCGTCCTGCATGGCGGCCGTGCTCAGGACCGTGAGGCTGGACGCGTCCGGGTGGATCTCCACCGTGCTGGGGAAGGTGGCACCCGACGAGGCCAGCACCGTGTAGCCCCCGAGCAGCGGCGAGGCTGGCGAGCCGGCGGGAGCAGCCTGCGTGGGCCCCTTGCCCAGCGCAGGGGACGGCAGGGCGGACACTACTTTGCCGAGCGGCACGCCGGTCAGCTGGGAGACTGGCACGCCGGGGCTGAGGGCGATCTGGGCAGACTGGGTGAGCACCTGCGAGGCGATGGCGGCCGGCCCGGACGTGGCCCTCGCGAGCCGCGGCCGCTTCGCGGGGGGCGGCAGGGAGACGGGCGTGAGTGTCATAAGCACGTTGCTGAGGTGCTGAGATTTGTGCTTGAGTTCCTTGGCTCGACGTCGGTGCTCATCACACTGCTGTTCCAGGGCTGCGGGAGGACAGGGACAGAGCGTCACCGTGGGGATGGGGGGGGCGGCAAGCCTAACGGGGGGATGGGAGCATCACTGCAGGGACACGGTACGCAGAGCAGGGACAGGGAGGGAACAGAGTGTCAGACCACACACACCCTGACCAGGGGCCTGTGCGGACACCACAGTGATGCTCTGTCCCTGCCCCACCCCACCCCGCCTCCCACAGTGACATTCTCTGTGGGGCCTCCACTGACTGCCCCTCCGAGCTGCCGGACGAGGGGACAGACCTTCCCCATCCTAACCCTCCAAACTTCGTAATCTCTGCGCGAAAGGTCTTGTGACACGGTAGGATAAAAAGCAGGTCAACACCCACACATAAGCTCCCCAAGTGTAGACGCCGAGGGAGACCCGGAAAGACAGGCACAAATGTCAGAGGTGACTCTTAATCACCGCCCCCCTGCCTAGTTCTCCCCGTAAACAGCCGTGTGTTGAATTCCACACGCTCCGGCCCCGCGTCACGGCTTCCCTGCATGACAGCGCGAGGCTCTGCTGGTCTTTCCCGACTCCCCGGCTCTGCCTCAGGCTCTCGGGCTCTCCCACAGTCCCTATCTGGGGCTAGGGATGGCCGGGCGGCCACGGGACGCACCTGCCAGGTCCCGGGCGTACTGCTCCCGGGAGCGGTCCATCTGGCACTTGTGGCTGGCCAGCACCTTCTTCACCAGGTCCAGCATGCCAAAGTTCTGCACGATGTTGTTGAGGAGGACGGCATCTTAAAGGGCAGGGCGAGCACACGCTGAGAACGGGGCCTGGCCTGACAGAGGAGTCCCAGGGACACACGGCGTCCCGCACACGGCCCTCTTCCGCCACCAGATGCCCAACCACGGTGAAGCGGGGGCAGGCTGCATATCTGGCACCCTGAGGCCACCAAGCACTGCCCTCCCCCCACCCCCGCAGAGTGGAAGATGCCAGGCAGACACAAGCCCCTTACCTCGGAGCTGCAGGGGAGGGTCCTGGACCCGCTGCTGCAGGCCCTTCATGGTCTCCATCAGCTCCTGGTGGAACTCATGGATGACCTCATCCAGCAGACCAGCATCCTTGAGCCCTCGCCAGAAGGAAAATGTGTCATCTGTGGGGGGCGGAGGGCTCAGAAGAACGCACAGAGCAGCCCCTGCGGGCCTCTAACCACAAGCAGGGGCAGAGAGCTGCGGATCAGGGGCCGAGGCCCTGCAGGCAGTGCTCTGAGCTCCACACCGGCACCTCCTCCAGGAGGCCCTCCAGCCCGCCTGCACCCCTCCCAGGGCTGCCCTGCATGCGCCGCCGCCCCCACACTGCCACCCACCAGGAGCCCGCCTGCCGAGCAGGACCCGTACCTGCGATGGCCGTGGTCCAGTCACCGGGGTCCTCACAGGTCTCTATGGTGATGGTAGCGGGAGACCCGTTCACTGCAACCCAGACGGAGCCACAGTGAGCCTTGCCTGACAACGAGAGGCCCTCCCAACCCGCCATCGAAACGCCAGCTCTGAATCTCCCCCTCGCACCAATTTTCACAGAATCCGCAAACACGTGTACCTGCCTGTTAAACTTCTTAATCGCGGATGTCTCCAAACGCACACGACCAAGAAAGAGCTAAGTAAGCCTCCCTGACCCCATCGCCAGCTTCCGCGACTGCCCACATTCTGCTCTTCTGGCGGCATTTACGCCCTTACCAGCACCCCCAAGGCCCTCGACACGGCCCTGCACCTCCCTGGGTCAGGAGATGTGGGACTTTGAGAGGGACCCGCGCCGCCCACACTGGCGCACCCTCTGGTTCGGTTCTGGGGCCCGCACAGCTGCGCACACAGCTGGCGCTTGGCCGCGTGGGGCTGCCTGTGACAGAGGCCTGGCTTCACACAGACCTGTGGCCTAAGGCCGAGGCTGCGTCAGCTCCCCAGCCTCACGCAGGCCTCTTCTACGACCAACAAAGATGTCCCGCTAGGGAATATCACATGCTTAGAATAATTTGGGGCATAAATGGATCTTTTCCACAGTCTGGATGATACACAACCTTTGACTAATCACACCGCTGGCTCAGGCTGAACAAACCACCACATGGGTGAGTCACAAAGAGCCACAGACGGGCCTGTCCCAACCGTCAGGCGATGACAGGGTTCAAAGAGCTAAATCTCAACTAAACCCGACGTTGCCTGCCCGGGACACTGTGGTTTTGCCTGGAGCGCTCAGAGCCTGGTCCTTTCCTGGAGACGAGATCACTCACCCTGGCTGACTTTCATGAGGCAGAGCAGACCGTCTGGACCCACAACCCCACCGCCTCGTAGCAGCCTTATTCTCGTGAGAGCTACTGGCCCACCAGCAGTGGGGAGAGGGCTGGGCTGGGACTCAGGCCATCCCCACGCTGCACCGTGCTATCCGAGAAGCCAGACCGGGCCCAGCCTGGGGCTGTGCCCAGAAAAAAGCCGAAGACCCGAGGCCCCACATCGTTGCAAACCGGAGCCACCGGAGCCTCTGACCACCAGCACCGACGTGTTCCTGGAGCTGCCAGGAAGGACTCTGCAGTCTGGCCAGCCCGTCGGGAGTCAACAACAGCCTCACCATTGCCCCGGGCCTCTCCCACCGTGCTCCCAACATCCCTCAACGGGCCACCGTCTTGTCTGGCGACGAGGACGGCCCCTGGCCACATGGCAGCACACACAGCCCGACCCCGTAGAGAGACAAGGTAGGGACAAGGCAGGTGACCTCACTGGAGGGGCAACCCCAGGCAATTCTCACCAGGCCACAGCACAGGGGACTAGGGACCTAATTCACTCTAACTTCAGCATCAAAAACAATTTCTTCCCAACAGCTAGAAGGCCTCCAGCGAATACTTAGTCCATCCACAGGGCACAGCTGCAGGCGTCAACGTGGAAGGTCACGGACACATCAGTCAAGACCCAAGTTGCGGGAAACACGCACGTGAGCAGAGTGCCAGAGGCTACGGGCTGTGCAGCCCCAGGGGGTGAGGTGGGAGGCTGGGCCGGCCACGTGGGGGCACCCCTGAACCGGTCGGGGCTGGTGACGGGCACTGGACACCTGTGCTACTGTACTTCACAGGCTTTTCCACAAGTGAGTCATCGTATTTTATAACGAAGATGGCTGAACAAGAAAAAGTACCTGAATCTTGTCAACGAAAAGGGCAACTCAGCTAGCCTCTCTCAGGGAGGAAGGGGGCGGTGCTGACAGCGTGGGCCCGGAGGGACTAGCCGAGCTGGGGAGGGGAAGGCCAGGCTGCCCTGCCCAGGAGCGGGTGTGCAGAGGCCCACCTCCGTGGGACGGCCGGAGTGGGACTGGATCAAATCGCCGGCAAGAACAAAGCCTCTGAGGGGCACCTGGCTGGCCCAGTAGGTTGAGCGTCTGTCTGACTCTTGGTTTTGGCTGAGGTCACGATCTCGCAGTTCATGAGCTAGAGCCCCGCATCAGGCTGCATGGACAGCACAGAGCCTGCCTGGGGTTCTCTCTCCCTCTGTCTCTGCCCCTCCCCTGCTCGTTCTTTCTCCAAAGTCAAACATAAAAAAGAGAAAGAACAGAACAAAGCCTCTGTGCCAGTGCGTACCATCGGCCGTGGCGGGTGTGAGTGGAATGTACTCGGCGGAGGTGGGGCTGCTCAGTGACACGCGGGCGCCCGAGAGGTCGATCTTGGTGCTGCGGCAGGTGTTGGAGCAGACCTTGTCGTGCTGATAGAAGTCCAGCTCCCCGGAGTCCATGATCTTCCTGTGGCAAAGGAGACCAGAGACTGAGGACGCGGCCAGGGCTCCAAGGGTGCGGCTGGACCCGAAGGGGACCTCACTGATGTCCCTTGACCCGGCTCAAGTGTCCTCAGGTCCTGGAGGCAAGGAAGCGAAAGCTCGGCCCGGGGGCAGGTCCCAGGAGGGGCAGGTAAACTGGCCAACTGAGGACACGCCCCCACCAGGTGGGCGGTAGGCGCCACTGAGGCTCCAGACAGGCCTCTCCGACACCCTCCAGCCAAAATTCTGTTAGCCAGCGTGGGGACTGCCTGCCGCAGAAGTGGAAGGTCCGTGGGGACCGCCACCCTGCTGCCTGGTGCCCAGGAAGAGAGAGGAGGGCCCCGCAGGCAGGCATCCCGGAGATGCCCACTCAAGCAGGGTGGGGCTGGGCCCTCCAGGGATGTTCCGCTGCCCACTGGCCCCGGGGCAGCACCCACGGCTACCAAAAGTGCTGACAGTGCACCCACAAGGTGACCGTGAGGCAGAAGAGATGCTCAGGAGCGGCCCGGCCCCGTGCACGCACAACAGGGCAGGGCGGTGCGAGCACCTCTGGCTTCTCGCTGCGCACTCGAGGCAGCTCCCTCCCCAGCCTCGGTTTTCTCAGGAGAGCACAGCATGTCCCCCACCTGCCAGGGACAGCCGTCCCAGGGAGGCCCTTACTACGGCCTCTCTGAAGGGCCTGGGTTTAAGTTTGGGGATGTCTCGACTCACCCGCCTCAACCTGTGAGAGGGTGAGGTGCCTCCACGGGACCTCTGCACTGCTGGGCCTTTGACAGCGTGCCTGACTTCAAGGCTTGCAGATGACCCAGGGCGCACCTCCCCCCGGGGCCTCTTCCAAGGAAATAGCCCGTGGCCTTCTCACAGCTGGGCCACCGCGATGCTTTCTAGAAAGTCAGGGGCTCGCTCAATGGACAGGGTGTAGAGGAGAGTCATGAGCGCTGAAGGAAGGGACCCGGGGCCAAGTGCAAGGGTGCGAAGCGGCAGGCCCACTGGGTCTCTGGCCGCCCGGACGGTGGTTCCCGGGCAGACTGAACAGGGCGGCGGTCCAGGACTCAGCAGAGGCTACAGGCAGTCCCATGGCAGCAAACACAGCTGACACAGCTTCTCCCCGAGAGTAAACACGTGAAGGCGAGCAGCCCCTTCAGCAGCAGAGTGACCCAGTCCAGCTATCCCAGACACTGTCCCAGACAGCAGCGGCCCCCAGACAGGAGGGGCTGTGTGGCGAGCACAGGTGGGGGTGCGAACAGCCAGCAGAGGTGGCCTTGGCCCCATCAGGCGGGGTGAGTTTGTTACCGCCCAAGCAGGAAATAGGAAACACGAATACTGGGGATCTACATTCTTGGGGGACAAACTTACAGCCTAGACTCTGTCCTCAGGGTTCTGAGAAGGGGCACCACCATTCCCGTTTCATGGTGACAGGCAGGGGACAGAAGTCCATTGGGGACGGGTCACACACACCCAGGGTGGCCGGCAGAGCGGGCACTGGCCTCGCAGCTGCCTGAGAACTGGCCCACACAAACGAGCAAAAGGCCCCTTGGGGGACTGAGGCACAAACTCCAATCCTCTCCTTTCTGGGACTCGATGTCACTGAAGGAGCGGAGAGCCAGCCCAAACCCTCCTCCAGATTCCTGATTAACCCTAAAGGGAAAAGGAGGTCTAGGAGCAAGGGAGACCTGACCAAGAGCACACCGCCATTGACAGGCAGGCACGGGTGCCAACCCAGCACAACCTCATCCAATGACAGGAAAGGTCAGGGAGCTACACGAAGACCGACACGTGGCCCCCGAACTCAGGTGTGGTCTAGACGGGATCCCTGGAGGCAGGCCGGCCAGGCCAGCAAGGGACGATCGGCCAGACGGACATGAACCACGGGTCAGAGACACAGGCCCCTGATCAAGCGTGCCCAGAGACACAGGAGTACCTCCTCTGTCATGGCAGCACACAGGGAGGCGGTGCGGGGACAGCAAACTGACACAACAAACCCACAGGCCTGAAAGCCACGTGCAGGCAGGGATTGGGCCGGTGCTGTCCCTGGGCACCGCCGGGTCTCATCCTGTTTACAATGTGCCTCAGCTTAAAAAGCTCAAAACCCAGGGCACCCAGGTAGCTCAGTCGGTTAAGCATCCGACTCCTGATTTCAGCTCAGGTCATGATCTCAGGGTTTGTGAGTTCAAGCCCTGTGTCGGGCTCTGAGCTAACGGCACAGAGCCTGTTTCTCTCTTCCTCTCTCTCTTTCTCTCTCTCTCAAAATGAATAGACTTTAAAAAAAAAAAAAAAAAAAGCTCAAAAACCAGCAAAAGAGCAGCGGAAAGACAGCTGGCGGGTTTGCGCTCCGGCCCCACGCAGGCCCTCACCTGAGCATGATGCCGTTCATCCGGATGGCCCTCTTCCAGTCCTTCAGT
Source organism: Panthera uncia (assembly GCF_023721935.1). NCBI lineage: Eukaryota > Metazoa > Chordata > Mammalia > Carnivora > Felidae > Panthera > Panthera uncia. The sequence goes on along the minus strand of NW_026057578.1, from coordinate 672,844 downwards.
GTGGACTTGCCAGCCAGGTGCACAAACTCCTTTGGGCTGATCACGTGCTCGTCATACTGTGGAGGGAAGCGCAGCAGAGCAGGGTCAGGACGACCTGGGGTGGCCCACCTCCCCGGCCCGACCCTCTGCCACAGCCCAGCCGCAACGGGCACAGGGGGACAGGGCGGTGGTGTGGCTCCGTGGCCGCTGGCTTGCTCTCCGTCTGACAGTTAGGTCTCAACCAGCCGCGATCTCGACCCGGCGGGGAAAGAACAATTCAGGGGCTGGGGCGGGGAGCTGGCCTCCGGCCGCCCCCGAGCCTGGGGAGGAAGCTGGGGGCCTGGGCCCTCAAAGGAGAGCTCAGAGAGGCAGTCCCCTCCAGATGGGACTCCGCAAACCCACTTGTGCGTGATTTGTTCCAGTAATAACGTATACACGCGTGACACGAAAATGATACAAGACGGGGTGCAGGGGGAGGTGTGAACTGTTGCCCTCCTCCCACCCCGGCCCACCCTCCTCCTGGAGCACATGTCCCTCACACTGGTGCACACACATCCACTTCAATGTCAGGGTTCTGGGGCCAGTGTCACCCAGGGTCGGAGCTCAGGTGGCCTGAGAAGCTAAAATATCTTATTCAATCTTGTTAAGCAAGCAATTCTTGGAACCAAAAAAGTCAGAATAAAACTGCATTTACTCAGGAAACAAGCAGGCAGGAGAGAGGGGGGTCACCGGGTGTCGGCAGAGGTGGAAACGGAGGTGCCGCTGGGCCTCCGCTGCTGTCTGGGCTCAGGCCTGGCCGGGAGCAGCCTGCGCATCCTGCTGGGAGCACAGAGCACCGAGCATCTCCGGCAGACTCAGGGCAGACTGGGGTCACGGCCAGTGCAAGCCGCCTGGGGCCCCCTGCCGATGGGAGGGGTTCTCTGAACTTCCGGAGCATCTGCACACTTCCTTCCACCGAGTCCAGGAAGCCACTCGGCCCCTCACCCAGCCGGTCGGGGAGATGGGCTGCGAGCCCAGGCAGCAGAGTCAGAATACCTCTCGGCCGCTGCCCAAGCCGGCAGGAAGCCCACGCTGGGCTGGGCCGAGCCTCTGCCCGACGCCTCCCACCCCCTGGACAAGACACCACCTCTGTCCCCCTACCAGGCGTGATGCCCTCTCCCCCCTCCCCCGGGCGTGACATCAGCTCTGCCCCCCCATCAGGCGTGATGCCCTCTCTCCCCTCCCCCCAGGCCTGACATCAGCTCTGCCCTCTCCCCAGGTGGGACACCACTGCCCCCTCCACCACCCCACACGACGCCATCTGGGGCCACGGTCTCTGGCCCACCCTGGCCTCACCCACCGGTCCACCTCTCCCGGGTCTCGCCTTTCCTCCGCTCTCGCCTCCACACGCTGCCTTTGCTCCTCTCCTGCCACCGTCTGGGCTGACCGGCACGGGCAGGCTTCCCGAGTTTTGTCCGCCAGTTGGCAGATCGCACGCCACTCTGAGGGTGGGTGCTGCGCCCACCTGCGCTGTCAGAGTCAGGAGCCCGCTGGCCCCACTGCCAGGCAGCCATGTTTTCTCTGTTTTCGGTCTTCCTGCAATGTGTCGTCAGAGCAGGAGACACGCTTGTGCTCGGATCACCCACACGTCTCTACATCCTTCGCTCGTCACACCCTCTCGCACCTAAGGACCCCCACGTGGAGTCGCTTTCCTTCTGCCTGAAGCACACTTCCCAGGACACCCTTCAGCGAAGCCTCGCTCGTGGCAAACGCAATCTCGGCGCAAACAGACGTTTCGTCCCCTCCAGTTTTTAAAGAGGATTCCGCCGTGCGCAGCTCTTCTCCCTCACGCAGGACGCAGGACGCAGTGCCACCGCCCTCCGGCCACTCTGGGGACTTCCAGGAGCTCGGCCGCCAGCAGACTCTTGCTCCTGAGTAACCGTCTGCTCTCGGCTCTTCCGGGGTCTTCTCTGTGTCTCAGTCTGCAGTTCCATTACGATGCTATCTGTGCTAAACAGGTTTTGGTTTCTAACTTATTTTGCTATTATTTTGAACTTACAGAGTAAACGGAAAACTAGCACGAAGAATGTGCATCTGCTCCTCCCAGGTTCCCCAACCCCCCCACCTGAACTTTCTGCCCCTGCTTCTCGTCCACTCCCCTCCACACTGTCGGCGGGGGGAACTGTCGGCTCAGGTCCTTGTTCTGAGTTCCGCAACTATTTCCTAAGAAAAAAGGTTCTGCTAGGGAAGCACCACTCCCCAGATCAGGAAATTGCCACTAATATTTAGTATCTAACTGGGTGGCTTGGTCGGTTAAGCGTCCGGCTCTCGTTGTGGCTCAGGTCATGATCTCACAGTTTGTGGGTTCAAGCCCCGAGCTGGACTCTGTGCTGACAGCTCGGAGACTGCTTGGGATGCTCTCTCTCTCCCTCTCTCCCTGCCCCTCCCCTATTCATGCGTGCACACTCTCTCTCTTTAAAAATAAACATTAAGGGGCGCCTGGGTGGCTCAGTCGGTTAAGCATCCGACTTTGGCTCAGGTCACGATCTCGCGGTCCGTGAGTTCGAGCCCCGCGTCAGGCTCTGTGCTGACAGCTCAGAGCCTGGATCCTGTTTCAGATTCTGTGTCTCCCTCTCTCTCTGACCCTCCCCCATTCATGGTCTGTCTCTCTCTGTCTCAAAAATAAATAAACGTTAAAAAAATAAATAAATAAATAAATAAACAAACATTAAAAACCGTACACACACACACACTTGTAATCCAACCAACAGGCAACACGCAGAGTTCACAAACTGCCCCAGTAACAGCCTTTGTAGCAATTTATCCTAAGGCACCACCCTGCCCAGACGTCACACCACACCTGCTTCCTGAACAGCCTGCCTTCATCTTCCTGCCCTCGACATTTCTGAAGTACATACGTGAATTTTTTGTGGACTGTCTGTCCCTCATGTCTATTCATGAGTAGATCCAAGTTATGGATTTCTGGTGGGAATACCAGAGAATTACTGCCCATTCGATCAGGAGCCCTGTGACGGAGGTCCCCTCACTTGGTGAATGAGCCACCTGCCAGGCTTCCCGTGCGGAGTTGCTATTTTTCCTCTACAGTGAGCACCCAATTGATGGGGGCTATCCTGAGACTGGCAAACACCCTAACTGGCTCTCAGCAGCCAGTCTGGGCAGACAGTCTTGGGGCTGAGGCTCCATCCATTTCCACGTCTGTTAGCAGGCATCCCAACACGAGGGCTTCGCTTCTATTTATCTGACATAAACACCATAAAACATACTGCAATAAATACAGACTTACAGACTCTTATCTTGAGTTATAATTCAGACTATCATTAATTATCTCGCTGTTAAATTGTCCCAGATGGAGCCAGGCCTTTGAGTTGGCATCCACAGCTGTTTGAAATTTGGTTGTTTTTTTGTATTCATTTAGTGTGGGATCTGTTAAATCTCTTGGACTGTGGACTGCGATCTTTCTTCTATCGTGAAAGCTCTCAGACCCTTCTTCTTGCCTTCCAGAATTCAACCGATGTATCAACTTTTCTTGAGACTCTATTCCCTCTTTATTTATCTGGATTGTATTCTGGATAACTTCCTTACTCCTACCTTCCAGTTCACGAATTATCTCTTCAACTGTGTCTAATCTGCTGCAAAAGCTACCCACTAAAGTTTCTATTTTGTTTCATTCCTAGTTTGTTTTTCTAAGTACGTTAATGCTTTTCTCATGTCCGAGCCTCTCTTCCATTTCTTGAGATAAATTAAACCTCATTTAATGTTCCACGTCTCAAAATTCCGACACCTGAAGTGTCTGTGGGTCCCGGCCTGTCCATGGTCTCTGGGCATGCTCGCTTGGGTGCTTGTCTCCCTGCAAACTCAGTTTCACTTGTTTCAGCGAGCTGTTCCTCCCCAGAGACTTCGCTGAAATTACTCAAAACCTCCAATAAAGACAAGTTTTTCCAAATTCCAAAAGGGAGTTTTCATTTGCTTCTGTATGATTCCTGGGGGAGCTACCAGTCACTTACAATTTTCAGACCGTATGGTCCCAATGTGAATGCTCCTCAAGAGGGTCCCTCTTTCCCTCAGTGCTAAGATGGGGGGCAGGAGGTCCCTGTCCCAGGGACAGAGGGGGGCCGGGGGCATGTTATTAGTGGTTTGCCCCAACACCGAGGGGAGAACCCCTGAAAAGTAACAGTATTCCAGGGGACAATCCCTGCCCCCCACCCACACAGCTGAGGGGAGCACTGGGCCCTACAGGGCGGAGGCGGTCAGTGTGAGGCCAAGGCTCTGCAGGCCGAAGCTGGAGTGACGCTCTGCCTCCCTCCACAGCCCCACCTATACTCAGTGCCTCGGCTGGAGTATTCCATCCATTTGTGCCAGCTTGAGGAAGCATCTGGAAGACGCTTTAGCACACACCTCATTCAACCTGCCAATAAGACAGCTCCCCCCTAGGCGACTGTGGCGCCCCCAGCGTGAGCACGGCCACTTCCCCAGCCTCTCCCCACGGCTGCGCTACAGAAACAAGGAGTCAGTACCTCCTGGTGGTTTCCCCTATGACCGCAGCAACAATCCTGTCTGTCCTTGAGGGCTTATGCCTGCTCCTCTGTTCTCCTGAGCATATGGGACCGCCGCCTTCTGCGCCACACACGGCACGGGTCACGCCCCCGCCCCTCCAACCCCAGCGGGGTCTTCCTTTGTTTGCTTCAAGGCTGCTGTGCCGCGAGGGCCTCCCTCCCCTGCAGCCTGGCACACGTGTCTGCGTCCTGGCTACGTCGGAGCCTCACCTGAACACACTTCACATTGATGCCCGGACACACAAACTTCCTCCAGATCAGGTTGGCCCTGCTGTCCCCGCAGGTAATGGGGTACACGATTTCAGCCTCCAGGCCCTCCTCCTCTTCAGCCACCTTCACTTCTCACAAGGTGCATCGACAGGGAAAGGGGAAAGACAAAATCAGTTACAACCTCTCCAAAGTACCTCCTGCAAAAGCACAACAGCCGCCACACAAACACCAGACATTAAGGTCCGGGGGGGACTGCGACAGGCCCAGGTGGGCAGCGACATCACTCATCAGTCCCTCCGGGGTTAGAGTTTCAGGCAAAGTCACAAAAAGCGATTTTATGATAGTAACGTGAAGATAATCATGTTCGAGTGTGGTTCAACTGAAGAGCCACTTAAGGAAATAAAATCAAGCTTTACTTGGAATCGTTCTAGAGAAACTGATTCCGTTCTGAAGACTTCTGAGGCCTTTGGCTATTTGCTGCCGGTCACAACGGCAGGGGCCTCCGCCCCCCATGGCTGGGAGGACTCTCGGGCAGGAGGGCCCCTCACGATCAGAGGACTGTCGTCAGGCAAACCCTCTCCTGACCCGTCTGCGGGCACAGAGGCGGGAAGGCAGGCTCCCTACCTAACACGGCCTCCTTGAGCTGCGAGGATGCTGTGAACGCGGCCGCGGCAGCCGCCGCTGCATTTTCCGTCTCCATACTGTCTTCCGCCAGGTCGCCCCTAGGAGGGAGGGACACGTCAGCTGGCCCCAAAGACAGCGTGCCTGGCGCACCGTCTGCCGGCACGCCGCCCCTTCCCTGAGGCGCCGCAGGGTCTCAGCAGTGGCTGTACCGGTCAGGGACCCTGCGGTGACGGTCACTGTGCTGCTGCCCCAAGCGGGCATTTCCCCGAGTGTCCCCGGGGCCACCGGCAGGGCACATCTGTGGAGGCAATAACACCTAAGTGGGAATTTTAAATCTCCTCTTCTTTCTTTAATAAAGCTGTTTATTTCTATTCTAATGACTTCACGCGGTTACAGAAACTGTCAAGAAACGCGGGAGAAAGAAAGAAAAAAGGATGGCCCACAGCTGCCCTCACGTTCCACCACACAACTTGCGTGCAGATCAAATGCACGAGGAAGCGCAAACCACAGGAGCGTTAAACGCAGAAGAAAAGGAATTAAACGGTTTGAAAGCGGTGAAGGATTTTCTCAAATACAAAACCCCAGGAATAAAAGGGAAGGTAAGTTTCCCTTTAAAAAATGCAGATAAAAACTTTTTGTGGGGAGGAGGGGGGAAACACCACGAACAATTTTTTTTTTTACAGAGAGAACCAGGGGAAAGGACGCAAGGACAGACAGCTTGTTTCCTGCTGTTATCTAAGGAACCCTCAGATTGCCACGACGGCATCCGAGGAAAACAGGCCACGAGCTGGAGCAGAGACCCCGACCCGAGGGGTATGCGTGCAGCATACTCGAGCCGGGCCCACCTGCACAGCAGGGCCTGGGAAGCCAGCCGGGGGCCTGCACGGGGCTCCCCTCCAGGGCGGTGCACACCCTTCTCCACACACGGGCCCCGTCGGGAACGGCTCCCGGACGCCCGCGCCCTCCCCTGGCCCGGAACCCACGTGGCCGCTCTCACCCCCCCAGGGTCTCAGTCAACACTCCTGACTCAAATGCCCCCAGCCCTCCTTCCTCCCACAGGGTCGGACGGCCACCCCTGCGCTCTCCTCTCCCCGCCTCTCTGCACATGCACCTGTTCCCGGCCAGGCCCCCCCGAGAGCAGCACGCCGACGCTGGGGCCCCCACTCCCCTTTCGGCCCACGGCGCCCAGTCAAAGCCACTCTGCGTCTCCGAGACCTCACTCCACCTCCCGCCGGGTCAGGACGAGAGCTGACGAGAGCAGACTCAGAGTCCGTGGTCTGGGGCCTACGAGGAGCGGCTCGTACGTGAAGCATCACACGGACGGGACACCGGCGCTCCTACCAGGACACACCAATTCAGGGCAAGTGTCTTTCCAAGCCAGAGTCTGGAAGCAGGAAGGACAACATCCAAACAGGGAGCAGGCCCCTCCACACAGGAGAACCGGGACCGTCCCCCAGAGAGAGCGAGGAAGGAGAGGGAGGCAGGGAAGCGCCAGCCCCGGAGAGCTCGGCGTGCCACACGCAGAGCGGTGGCCCACCGCGGGCCACGTGCACATACAGCAGGCCACCCACAGGGGCCACCCTGGGGAAACCCAGCCGTCCGGCCCCCACCACGACCAACTGTGCCCTGCTCTGTGCCCACCCACCGCACACACCCCGCGGGCAGGAATCTTTAGTTGGCAAAGTCATTGGCGTTTGTCGTTCAAATTTCATTTGAAAAACGTCCACCTCACTTAGAGCAAATGTTCGTGGGAATGGCTGGCTATCTACAAAATGCTACTCGCTTCTTCCCAGCGTGGCCCACGTGCCCGTTGCCGGGGCAGAGCGGCGGGTGGGTGGCAGGCCCAGCGGCCTTCCCTAAGCGAGGGGCACTCCCAAGCTCTCCCCCAAACACCCGGCCCACAAAGCAGTTAACTGGCCCTTCACCCCACCCTTTTCTAAACACACAGCAAGGGTGAATCTCGGCTTCCATGCAGTAGGGTAGAGGGTAAAATCTGCCACAGGAAAAGAAGAGAAATATGTTTAGGTCCCTTGAGATAAACCTGCCTCCGCTGGGGCGTGGGGTTTCCTCCCCCAGGGAGAAGCCACATGCGGCCCCTCCTTTCCTCCGTAAATGACCAACCATTTGGTCATCTGGGCCCCTGGAGGGGGGGGGGGGGGGGACACGAAGCCGGGCTTGACCTGGACCAGAGCACCTCGGCGAGAATGGCCGTGGGTGAGGGCTCCTTACAGCATCCAGGGCGCCTGGCCCGGGGGAGGCAGCTCAGCCTTCCCCAAGTGAGTGTCCGCTCCTGACACGGGCCGTCCTGAATCCAAGGGAGGGGGCTCGGGCGCCGCCTCCTGCTGGGGAGGGCAGGTCACTACAGGGCACGTGGACGAGAAGCGGTGGTGTCGCCGTCTGGAAACCTGCCCTCACCGCCTGCCCGCAGCTGGGACACGGACCACGTAAACACTGACCAGAGTAAACGCGAGAACGCAGGCAGGAAATCCAACAGGAAGGCCCTGCGCTTCCAGACACAGTTAGACCCTCTGTCAGTGAAGCCCTGAGTATCTGGACACGGAACCCAGCAAGCCGCCAAGAGCCGGCCCTCCCTCCATCCCATCTGCAGGACGGTGGGTGACAAAGGCCCGGTCTGGTTTCAGCCCCGACGCTACGCGAGTGAGGCCGGAAGAGTCTCCAGGCCCGGTCCGTAAGGTGGCCGTGCAGAGCAACGGAAACACAAGCATCCTCTGTGCCAGCGACGGGAGTCGGCGCTCAGGTCAGGTCCTGGGTCCAGAACCTTCCTCTCAAAAGTTCTGTCGGGCAGGGAAAAGGCCACGGCTCACCCCTGCCGCAGCGTGGCACCGACGTCAGTCTGAACGGGTCACACACCGCAGAGCGGACACCGACAGCAGGCCTGCCCCAGCCCGGGTCCCTCTGGCAGGAAGCACGAGGGGGCCACCAGTCCCCCCCCCCCCCGACCCCCGGGTGACCTGCTCCTGTATGTCAGCCCTTCCAGAGGGGGCAGGGGTGACAGAAGGCACACAGGCAGGAGCCATTCTGCCCCACGAGGCAGCTCCCTCAAGTCAGACGTGAACTTTCTTGCCGATGGCTACTCTCTGCACATCTGCCACGAGAGAGGAGGAGGAAAAGACAGTTTCGTGGGGTATGTCAAGAAACTCACTGGCTCTTCAACCTCATTTTGCAAAAACAGTTCCCAGTTGTTCCCACTGTCCACCTTCTCGAAAGCCACATGACCACGCGTCTCCAGAAACGAGAACCACGTGACCGTGCTGACGCAGGAGGAAAAGGCAAAGGTAAAGCGCTGTCCCTGCCTCCTGGCTGATGTGAGGGCTCCGCTTCTCCTCCGACTCTCTACTCACACTGACACGCGAGTCCGGTTTGGAAGCAGTCAGTCCGGGAAACTCCGGACGCCCCCGCCCTCACGTGATGCCCAAGGCACCCACCAGGGCCCGAGCGGCCCTCAAAGGACAGAGGCCCTGTCTCACCCGTGAGGAGCCAGGTTGGTCGTCACCAGCACAGTCTTCACCTCCTCCACGCCGCTGCCATCCACCGCGGTGTCCGGCGTCGTCACCACCACCACCTCCTCCATGTGGACGCTCACATCCGGGGTTGCCATGGCTCAGCAGGAGACGACGCCGGGACCGACACGGTCCTTCGCCAGGGTCCCAAGCCCTAGAGGAAACCACAAGGCAGGGCACGGCGTCTCAGGTGGTCTCTGTGTCTGCACAGCGGAGCTCACAGCACCTCCAAGAGCCCCCCTTCGGTCCGGGCCCGCTAGTTTGGGACAGAAGTGACAACAAGAGGGCTCCTCCAGGGCAGAGGAACAGCACGGCCACAATCCCTGAGCAGGATGCAGGGAGCCGGCACGCGCTGGCCCAAAAACCCCACGGTCACACAGCAGGGGCCAGGGCAGGAGACCAGGACCCAAGTGGACTCCTGTGGACGGGAGTCCCCCCGGCCCCAGTCCAGAGGCAGCCTGCATTCCAGAACTGCGCACAGTAAGTATCTGGGGACAAGTCCAGTCTCCAGTCTGCAGAAATGGAAGGGAAACCCACACAAGACAGAAAAGGGAGAAGGGCCTTGCTCTTATTATTACTTTTGCTGCTACAGGCTCTGCCTTCAGGCCAGCCCCAGTCCCTGCTAAAACTGTGATGCGAGTAGCCCAGCAGCTCCTAAAGCGCTGAGGGCCTAGAGGCACACTGGTCCAAGGGCTGGGGGACCCCACTTCTCTCCTGCCCCCATGCTGACGCTTGCCCAAGGCAGACCCTGTGCTGAGGTTTCACAGCACTGAGGACACACGAGAGCCACAGGTCTCTGGTCGGAGGAAGGGGACCCTGGGGTCAGAGTGTCGGGGAGGCTGTGCAGAGTAGGGAGGTGTGGAAAGGGTGCCTGTCTGCGAGGGGGCCTGACCCGAAGTGGCACACCCAGGGTTTCGAGAACTGACTTACACGTCAGCTCCAAAGAGCACAGCACAGGCTCTGAAGACAGAGCTGATGTGAGGACGCTGCCCACAGAAGGAGCTCACAACCTGCAGCCTGAGCCTGACCAGGTCGCTTTCCTGCTGCTACAGAAATGTAACATTCTCTCTGAGTTAAACAAGACCCAGAGCCTCACAACACAAGACTCAGAGCATCCAGGATACAATCCAAAATTTTCTGACATAAAAAGAAGCAGGAGGGGCGCCTGGCTGGCTCAGTCAGTTAAGCATCAGACTTCAGCTCAGGTCATGGTCTCGCAGTTCGTGACTTCTAGCCCCACGTCGGGCTCTGTGCTGACGGCTCGGAGCCTGGAGCCTGCTTCAGATTCTGTGTCTCCCTCTCTCTCTGCCCCCTGCTCGCTCGTGTTCTGTCTCTCTCTGTCTCTCAAAAATAAATAAACGTAAAATATAAAAAAATGAAAAAAAAAAAAAAGAAAGAAACAGGAAAGTCTGGCCAATTCTCCAGAGAAAAAAATAATCCAAAAAAGCCCAGTCTGAAATGAATCGTCAGAGCCTTTAAAGCAGCTGGTGCACCAGGCTTCAGGAATGAAGCCAGATATTCTGGAAACAAACAGAAAGATAGGAAGTCTCAGCACAGGAACAGGAGTTACAGCCAAATGGAGATCTGAGAATTAGAAACATAATAACAACAGAAATACAAAACTCGCTGGATGGACCCACTATCAGAATAGAGACAGGAGAAGACGGAGGCAGAACAATGAAATGAACAGAGCCCAACAGAAACTACCCAAGCTGGCCCACAGGAACAAGGTGGAAAAACAGAAGGAGCAGAGCCCAGGGAACGTGGAAGCGTAGAAGACAGCTGGGCATCTGCAGCACGGAAGCCCCAGAAGGAAAGAAGAGAACAGCGTGAAGCTGGAGAGATGGTGTGAAGAAATAACACCCGACCGCTTCCCCGGTTGAGTGAAAGGTTAAACATGCGCGTTCAAGTAGCCCGGCAAATGTCCGACAGGATGAGCTCGAAGAAATCCGTGCCCAGATGGCAGTCACACTGCTGAAAACCAAAGTAAGAACGTTTGAAAAGCAGCCGGGCAAAAAAGGACGCACGACCTGTCGAGAGCGACCCAAGGGGCCACAGGGCGCTCCCGGAAAGCCACGGGCCAGCGGGCAGGGGCGCGTACACCGTGCTGGCAGAGAGCTGTCCGCCAGGGTTCTGCCAGAGTGAAAGGATCCTCCAGAAATAAAGGCAAAACAGAGACGTTTTCAGCTGAAGGAAACGTAAGAGAATTGGTCACGAGGAGACCTGCTCCAAAGGAGCCGTTCTGCAGACAGAAGGGAAATTCTACAGAGAAATCCCGTAACTTCGAGAATGAGAAAAGACCAACGGAAACGGTGACTATCTGGGGAAATACACACTACACTACGTTCTTTACACGACAGCTCGAAAGCAAACACTCCGCACCGTCTGGCGGGACTCGCGACGCGCATGACAAGTAACACGCAGCACGCACGAGGGGATGGTGGGGTAGGGGGCTTCTCCGTCCCACCTGAAGCGGGGAAATGCTGCTCGAAGCACGCTGTGAAAAACCGAGTCCTTCAAAAGGTGAACAGAGAAACACATGGTTCGGTTTATGTTCCGAACGACAGAATATTACTCGGAGGTAAAAGCAAATGAGCTATGAAGACACACAAAGACACGCAGGACCTTCCTGCACGCTGCTAAGCCAAAGAAGCCAGTCTGAGAGGGCCACACTGGGGAGACAGTGAAAAGATCAGCGGCTGCCAGAGGTGTGCGGGAGAGAGGGTTAAAGGTGACGCACGGGGGACTTGAGGGCAGTGAAAACACGCTGTATCGCTGTATCGGTGGCTCGGTGGCTACATGACGTTATACATTTGCCAAAACCTCACAGCACGTACGACACCGAGGTGAACCTAACGTAAACCCTAGACCACGGCGGTCCTGATTCCGATGTGTCCGTGTAAGTTCACCCTTCGTCAAACACGCACGGCTCCGAGGGAGACGATGTGCTGTGCCACGGGGTCCTGGGGCAGGGTCTCCAGGGACGGGACCTGAAGGCCGTCTTCACAACGCCTTTTAGCCAGGAAAGCTGCCACAATGAATTCATTGACACCAACAGACTTCCTCCCCGTCTCTAAAATGTAACTTCTGTGTTCTAGATTTCAGCTTTGAAACCAAATCTTTTACACAAACATGAATAAAAGTCTACTTTAAAACTGTACTCAAGGGGGGCGCCTGGGTGGCTCAGTCGGTTAAGCGTCCGACTTCGGCTCAGGTCACGATCTCACGGTCTGTGGGTTCGAGCCCCGCGTCGGGCTCTGTGCTGACCGCTCAGAGCCTGGAGCCTGTTTCACATTCTGTGTCTCCCTCTCTCTCTGACCCTCCCCCGTTCATGCTCTGTCTCTCTCTGTCTCAAAAAAAATAAATAAACGTTAAAAAAAAATTTAAAAAAATAAATAAATAAAACTGTACTCAAGGGGCGCCTGGGTGGCTCAGTCGGTGGAGCGCGTGTGACTCTAACTCAAGGTTTTGAGTTCGAGCTCCGCGGTGGGTGCAGAGATTACTTAAAAAAATAAAATCTTTGATTAATTAATCAATCAATTAATTAAAACTGAACTTAAAATATCGATCTTTGGTGCTAATTTCTCAGGGTTTAGCTATCTTACCAAGCGAGGACCTCTACTTTCATTGGGAGAGCTCCACGGGGTCACAAAAGTCACACTTCAACCGAAACTGCAGAAAGGCAGGAATCCGATCTACACGTCGGTGTCCTCCCCCAAACCCCGTGTCCTCCCCCAAATTCCCAAACTTTGCAGAGGACTAAGCAGCATAAACGCACAAAACTGAGCTCTTGCCTCTCCAGTGGCAACTGTATCAAGTTTCCAAAACAACACGCCCGGAAGTCACTCCACAGAATGTGGCTCAAGTCCTTGACACGGGGAGGTAGACACCGAGCAGGCACTAGGGTGTCATCGAGCCCCCAGCACAGGAACCGCACCTCCCCAGCGGGTGAGCGTGACCTTCGGAGCCCCTAGCACTGGGTGGACTTGGGACGGAAGCCCGGGTCTACTCCCAGGGCCTGGGTTCCTGAAGTGTCAATCAGACCCCAATTAATTGTGAGGTAAGATACGAGGAAACGTTTTTTTAAATAGCATTCTTGAGCATAAATATATAAAAACGACACAAAACTGTTAGTGTCTCATCAGGACATCAGGACATCAGATTCAGACCTGGCTTCCCGAGTCTTCTGCAAGATCACAAATGTTTTCCTTTGACAAAAACACCACTAAGAACACAGTTGAGGTCACACGTGGTGGCCTTCGGGCGCCATTAGCTGGATTCTCCCAGGGTTTCCAAACTTAATGAGTTGCCAACTTTGTCAAAGTTCACGGGGTTCACATAAAAAAAATCCAGATTTTCAGCTGCCTTGTTCCATGGAGGCGGTCCCTCTGGTCCTTCCTGCCTTTCTGGGAGCATCTGGGCCTCACCTGCCCTCCTCTGGGAGTCACAGACCATAGCTCCCCAGCGTCAACCACAGCGTCCCCGTCCTACCTGGCCAGGCTGTGCCAGACACGCCAGCGTGCGGCCCCCTGCACACGTATTTGTCTTCCGGCTCTGAGAAGGCATCTCGGCGGCCCCCTTTCTCAGTTCAGGCATGATATGGGTTGTGATTTTAAATCCTAGACTTGAATGTAGTTTTGTAGTGTTCTCAATTCATAGAAACTCTGCCGTGCTTGTACGCATATATACAAATTCCTCCCCCCTCCAGGATGTCTTCCCCCAACTTTTTTTAAATGTTTGTTTTTTCGAGGCGGGGGGGGGGGGTTGCAGACAGAGAAGAGTCAGAGAATCCCTAGCAGGCTCTGAGCTGTCAGTGTGGAGCCCAACTCAGGGCTCAAACTCACGAACCGTGAGATCATGGCCTGAGCCGAAATCAAGAGTTGGACGCTTAACCAACTGAGCCACCCAGACGCCCTGCCTCCTCTTACCAAAAATTTTAAGATACTTCCTATGAAGAAACAATTCCGGGACAAGCAGTCTGCCTAGTTCATCTTGTTATGTTCCAGTTGTATTTAATCCACGGATTTCACCGTTAACAAGACCAACAGACGCTGCAGCAGGACGTCAGGCACTGTTGGTGGGAACGTACATCAGTGCAGCTACTGAGGAAAACAGTACAGGGGTTCCTAAGAACCACCACCTGACCGGACAATCCACGTCTGGGTACAGATCCAAAGGAAATGAAATCAGTGCCTCCCAGGGAAATCTGCATTCCCATGTTCCCAGCAGCACGATTCACAGCGGCCGCGTCGTGGAAACAACCAAAGGGCCGCGGAGGGACGAGTGGGTAAAGAAAACGTGGTGTACGTAGGCGGACTGTAATCTAGTGACGACACGCATGAACCTGGAGGCCAACACGCTGGGTGAGGGAAGCCAGGCACAGGACAAACACCGCATGACCCCGCTTCCCTGAGAATCTACAGAAAACTCAGGGGAGCAGGGGCCGGGCGGAGGGAACGCACGCCAGCAGCAGTTCAGGCTGCGCACCAGCAAGTGCAGACATTACAGCACAGCGCGGTGCCCGCCGTCAACACGGACCACGTACTGGAAAATTCGCCAGGGAGGTACATCTTGCGTTAAACGTTCTCATCACGAAATAAGAGGGTGGGAGGGAACTCCGTGAGGCGAAGGACAGGATGGGGTAATGGTTTCCCCGGCGTATACTTATCTCCCAATTCATCAAGCTCTATTAATTGTGCTTATCAATTAAGCTCTATTAATTTTCTGTACGTCAAAGCAAGACTGATGTAACCGACACTTGTATTTGAGGCTTTAGCGGAGAGAACCTGGACTCCGTGTAAAAGTCAACCAAGTGAATTGCAAAGTTAATCAACTTTGTTAACAGGTCGTTACTGGCTCTGGTCCCCCACCTACACTGTACGGGCCCGCACGGGCACGGCCCACGGGGCGGGGCGGGGACCGAGTCCACACGGCTCCCAACCGACGCTGGCCGCGGAGGGGGCCCGCGTGGCCGCGGCGCCCACCGGGCGGGGAGGGGACCCGCGTGGCCGCGGCTCCCACCGGGCCGGGGGAAAGGGGGGCGTCCAGACAGCTCCCACAGG